>NC_135218.1:24842600-24922600 GCF_052324685.1 Brachyhypopomus gauderio | reverse complement strand
CAAGGGCCTATCAGAAAAAAATGAGTAACAGGAGTCAAATCAGTAATATATACCAGATATGTGACAGTGAGACATCGTTCATCGTTCAGTCTGTCCAAGTCCTCAGGCAGGAAAACTGGGTGGTGTAGTACCCCTGACATCTTTGGTACAGCGTGAACCAGCATCAGACACCCGAAGGTGAAGACGCCACCTTTTGCATCCTGCCAACACTGACATTCCTTCACTGTCCTGCCAGCACTGACACTCCTTCAGCGTCCTGCCAGCACTGACACTCCTTCACCGTCCTGCCAGCACTGACACTCCTTCACCGTCCTGCCAGCACTGACACTCCTGCGCTGCCAGCTCTGGTGTCCAGTCGTTCCGGTTTGGTTAAAGTTAAATGACAGCTTGTTGTAAGTCACTCCTAAAACCACATATTAATAAAAGGTTATGCTGTCACTCATCTGAGAGTCTAAGAGTCAGTGCCAACACCCCAGGAGCCTGACACACAAGCAAAGGTCACAAGGGGCTACACACTTAGTGCCTTTTCAGGATTTACCGGGCTGAAAACAAGGGCCTTTGTACTAGACTACAAAATACTTTTGTCTCACATTATCTCAAGAGGGATAGAAGTGACACTGAAATGTTATAAGGGTTTGTTAAGATCACATGCACCACTGGGGGACCATAAAATATTTCCCACAAACCAGGGAACTGCTTCAGGATGATACTATAGACACCACATGTCTAATGGCTGGAGCAACCTGGAGACATCTTCGTGTATTTGCAGTCGGAGTGTTGTTTGCACTTTTATAGTGTTATAGAACTATTGTTAGACTGCTTAACACATGCGCGCGCACCTTGGAGCCACCTCATATCTGTCACACACACACACACACACACACATATATCTCCACTACAATCATTAACAGAGAGCAGGTTAGGTAGGGTCTGGTCTGAAATGCATGTACACACGCACACACACACACACACACACACACACGTCTCATTGTATGCCCGTCTTTGTTAGTAGTACATGTCAGAGGAGGGCTCCACTGCTATGTGGTTGAGCAGCTATTTCTGCATTCTTGAAATACTTCTCTCTCTCTCTCTTTCTCTCACTCTCCCCACTGCATGAGCTCATAAATGCATTATTCCCCACACTTACACCCAGTGTGTGAATCAAAGGGACACACACTATCGGCTTTACGATATGACATACAAACTGAAGGTGAACAAATTGACTCTTATGAAACATTTACCACAGGAGTGGTGAGTCAAGGTTAGTAGTATAATTGGTTCATTCAAATAATGTCTCACTGTCTTTGGCTCACCTGGTTGAACATAATCTCACCAGTCTTTGTCGACAGACTGTCTCTGTGGCAATCACAGTTGTCAGATCCAAGCTGTGTCAATCACTCCACCCATTTCACACAGATACTACTGGTCGGAACACAAGTCTCCATGTGATTGCTTTTTTGAAAAAAGTACATACAAGAATTATGACTATTTGCATTTTGGTTGTGTTTTATTTACATATTTTCTGTTTGTTTTAATGGCAGGTGGAAGAAATATCCAACATGCAGACAATAAATATATTAAATAAATAACTTTCCTTGCCTTACTTCTCAGTTGATTCTTGTGTAGCTTCCTTTCAACTTTCAAATTCACCTTCATTTACACATACTACTTGGGGTGAGACAAATATACATATATGTATCCTGTTACCAGGACGAAGTGACTAGGCTACATGTAGCAGAGAACTGGAGCCCCTCGCAGACCCCCCAGATGGAGCAGCAGACAGGAACCAGCCCCCCTCCCCCAGCCCCCACCTCCGGTGCTGTGGAAGATTGCAGGGTTGCATGAGGAGGGACTTTTCCCCGTTTACCGTGGTGACTGAAGTCTCACCCAAGCAGATTGCAACGAAACTCACCCTTCTTGCAACATAAATTAAGCCATGTTTAGATGTTACATTCCCTATGTATTAGCATTACATTTACGAAATCTGATTTACTCAATAAACTTAATAAACTAAATAATTCTCTCTCTCACACAAACACACACACACACACACACACACATATACGCACACAATTAAACGATTACATTTTGAATGTACAACCCTCATTTTAAGTCTCGGTGTTGCGCGAGACTTAGACGGACATCCATTCATTCATTTTTAACCACACACGGGGGATTAAACCGTCTTGGGGGGTGTTGACGTGAAACCGGCTCTTAGACACGCCCACTCCCAGTGTGGCGTGTCATCATAACCCCGCCCACACCGTGACGACGTGCGCCACTTCAAACATCACACCACTCCGTAAGCCCCGCCCCGCTCTGGACCACATTGAAATTGGTCAGATTTGGCATATGGCAATTTAACGAGACCGCGCTCCTGTACGACAACACCGTCCGCCCGTCTCGTAAACAGAACCGTGACCCAAGAACAGTCCTATCATTTATTTTCGATTAAGACGTTTAGCCCGTTCAGTGCAGTTACGCACGCGCCGCATCCCGTGGGCAGCGCGCGCGCCGGTGAACGCCATCCTTTCATTTAGTCGCATCCAAGTTTGGGAAAGCAAAGAGCGAAGATGCTGTGGACTTTATCTGGGAAACACGTCGGGTCGATTTTGAGCTGTGTGGTGTTCTCTGTCGTCTGTCTGGCTTCAACACGTAAGTGAAACTCATTAAATCCGTGCCTTTAATAATTATATTTAAATGATAAATTATCGATCTGCAATATAGACAGCATAACAAAATCTTTGTGCTCAAAACCTAGAGTCACAAAGCTGCGGCATATACTTATATTAATGCATATTTCAGTTGATTAATGGGGTGGTCAAAGAAAGGTAAGTGAAGCAAAAATTGAATAATAGTTATTTTAGTGAGAAATAGTTGGTGAAGTCTATAGTCATCCTGATGCATGCAGCACGCTTCTAGCTGTATGAGGTGGTGACTCTACAAATGTACACCGTGTCCATCATAAGCAGAAGGAGAAAGCAAACATCTGATAGTGTGATTTGTTTAGCCGGTTTCTGTTTATGGTGGGCTGGGCACCTTGTAGCTGCTAATGTGAGGCTGATCGAATATTGGGGGCGGGGCGGTGGGTTACAGGGGGTGTGGCTTAGGAGGCGCGGTAGAAACTCGGCACGTCGAAATTCTAGAATTTTCTAAAATGTGGAGTATTTCGAGTTTTTCTTGTCAGTTTCACTAACAGCAATAAAACAGCAATAGTTAAACTGCGAGTTCATATTTAAATCAGTCTCCTTGAAGTTACTTTGTCACTTTCCAGTGAAGCTTAACTGCGATTCTCGATGTGATTCATAACAGAATGAATGGGGTGTGGCTTTGAGGCGCTCCACGTGTCACTGGTGACAGCACGTGCGCCACCAGCCAATAACAAAAGAGCTCATTGATGCGCTCCGCCTTATGGAGGCTGCTATGCTAATTGGTGGGCGTGGCAGACTGCAGAACACAAAAGCCGGTTTTACTATCTTGGGTGTGGCCCCGAGCTGGCATGGGGGTCTGACTTTCGTGCTGAAACACGATTGCGGGATTCAATTTGGTCAGATTAAAACGATACTAAAATATGCTACGCATGCTACGACATCCCAGAACACTTTTTAAAAGCCTCATAACACCCCTGCAGTTACAGCGTTTTGTATTTAACGGTTAGTCTAATCTGCGGTTGTGCCGACCCTCACTGTATTTCCTGAATTGTGCAAAGTCATTACTGATGGAAGCGTTATACCATCCAATTTCACCCCCGCCCAACCACACACACACACACTCGCACACTTTTTCTGCCATGCTCTAAGGAATAAGTTCATACACGACACCCCGTTACTGTGAGTCTCACAGCGCAAATCAATCTGCAAATCACACCTTGAATTTAAACACCTTTTGGACCACCACACAGTGCTCCGTACATGTACAAAGGCCAGCCGCTGGTAATAAAACACATTCTCCCCTATTATATTAGTGCCCGCATAGGTGGTTATGGTCGTAGGCCTTTTACACACATGTGGTATATAATTACAAATTAACCATGTGGGAGGATGATGCTCTGTAAGTAAACACAACGCTGACATAAACCCATAAAAGGCAGAAAGGGGAGGCAGATGGTTGCAAGACGGGAGTTTAAGTGGTGGAGCTCCCTGTGTGTTTATGGAAAACTACAAACAAACAAGGGGATAAAAAAACAAGCTTCTTTAATAAGTAGAGGAACAAATACATTCAGGTTCCTGCACGTTATTTCACAATAGGGAGAAGCAATTAATAATCTGATTTGGTTAGTACCGGTTTCTGTATATTATAGTGTGTGCAAAAAAAAAAGGATTGCATAATGTATTTGTAGTAGTGACAGTTTCATGGGCATGCTTTTAGTTTATTAGGGTGCTATATTATGGCAGCTATATGGGCTGTTGTATACTGATCAATGTTGTTTAGCTGTAGTATAGTCTGAACGGAGAGGACTTTGTGCTCTTAAAGAATGCTTGCTGACCTAAATGCTACGAACAGACGTCCCGTAACAGAAGGGCCCCTAAATGTCTCGTACTGCACTTCGTGTGTGCTGTCACTGTGTCGGCTGGCTCATCACGTTTGCACAGCTTCACTGCAGGAAAACAAGAAGGTTTCGGTGAGACCTCAAGTCTCGTCTCACGGCCTTGGGCCGCTATGTGCTTTCACAGCGAACAGCCAAACCCACTGCCGCTGTGAGCAATGACAGTTAAATGTAATCTTTTGGAAGATGTTTAGAGAATGCAGGGTTGGTTAGGGTCTTTGGAAGAAAGTTGATTTATTGCACATTGTGGTGGGGCCAGACGAGTCCCACACTGGTCTATATGTGTCAACCGTGTGTCCCTCCAGTCTCTGATGGTCAGGCGAAATCTTCAACCAGGCAAGGGCTGGGATTGGACGTAATTCCAGTAGAACTTTGAAATTATGGCTCTGGACTATGGAAATGTAGCAGGGGGCTGACGTGGATGATGTAAGAGCGTAGGGGCCACCACTCTGTCTGCGTTTTTTCCAGAGTGTCTCATACGCAGAGGAAGGGAAGTGTAGTTCCTGGTAAACGCAGCAGAGTTTTCCAAGAACAGCTGGTATGGTTTAGGGAGATGAATGCTCACTCTCTCTCTCTCACACACACACACACACACACACACACACACACACACACACACACACACACACACAGCTGCAGCTACCATTGGAGTATTATCTATATGTCCTTCTCTCTCTATTTGGCGAATGTATTTGTTGTTTCACCATACATATCCCAGACAAGGTGTGGAAAGGAAGATGGTGTTAGTACTGGTGGAGAGATGACCTTAAACCGCATGACGGTGTTAGTACTGGTGGAGAGATGACCTTAAACCGCATGACGGTGTTAGTACTGGTGGAGAGATGACCTTAAACCGCATGACGGTGTTAGTACTGGTGGAGAGATGACCTTAAACCGCATGACGGTGTTAGTACTGGTGGAGAGATGACCTTAAACCGCATGACGGTGTTAGTACTGGTGGAGAGATGACCTTAAACCGCATGACGGTGTTAGTACTGGTGGAGAGATGACCTTAAACCGCATGACGGTGTTAGTACTGGTGGAGAGATGACCTTAAACCGCATGACGGTGTTAGTACTGGTGGAGAGATGACCTTAAACCGCATGACGGTGTTAGTACTGGTGGAGAGATGACCTTAAACCGCATGACGGTGTTAGTACTGGTGGAGAGATGACCTTAAACCGCATGACGGTGTTAGTACTGGTGGAGAGATGACCTTAAACCGCATGACGGTGTTAGTACTGGTGGAGAGATGACCTTAAACCGCATGACGGTGTTAGTACTGGTGGAGAGATGACCTTAAACCGCATGACGGTGTTAGTACTGGTGGAGAGATGACCTTAAACCGCATGACGGTGTTAGTACTGGTGGAGAGATGACCTTAAACCGCATGACGGTGTTAGTACTGGTGGAGAGATGACCTTAAACCGCATGACGGTGTTAGTACTGGTGGAGAGATGACCTTAAACCGCATGACGGTGTTAGTACTGGTGGAGAGATGACCTTAAACCGCATGACGGTGTTAGTACTGGTGGAGAGATGACCTTAAACCGCATGACGGTGTTAGTACTGGTGGAGAGATGACCTTAAACCGCATGACGGTGTTAGTACTGGTGGAGAGATGACCTTAAACCGCATGACGGTGTTAGTACTGGTGGAGAGATGACCTTAAACCGCATGACGGTGTTAGTACTGGTGGAGAGATGACCTTAAACCGCATGACGGTGTTAGTACTGGTGGAGAGATGACCTTAAACTACATGGATCTGCAGCACAGTCCTTGGTCTTGTCAGCACAGCAGAGTCATATTACAACATGGATTACAGTAAAGGCTCACGGCGTGCCAGTGACATCACAAGCGTGGTGTCTGTATCTAGGAACTGCACATTTTTGGAAACTTTATTGCTTTAGTTCAGATCGAGTTCACCAAGTTCCCATATTTTATTCCGTTACCGTCTTTCCCCACCTCCCCGTCATCTCTGTAGTATCTCAATTATGCGGAATGTCCACTGCGACCAATGAGCGACTGGTGGTGTGATTACTAGACTCCTCCTCTTGCCATTGTCTTAAAGAGACAGATAAATGTCATTTAGACTAGCAAAAAGAAATGGGGGGGGGGGGGGGGGGGAATGTGTTTGTGACGGCCTTTCTAGAGTCTTGACATTTGCACATGCAGGTATAGCTGTACGTATCATAAAACCAAATTTGGTACTTTCCTTTACCCTCCCTCCCGCTCTCGTCTTTGCGTTGAGTCATTTGTTTATCTGGGTTTCCCCTCTTTTTGAAATTCATCACATCAAGAGCAGTGTGTTTTGTGGGCACACTAGTTTTTTCCAAATGGTACTCCTGTTACACCTGCGCCTAGTTACGTTATTACTGGCATTATATGCCTGGTTACAAACTAGAAAATATAAAAGCACAGCTACAGGCTGTGGTGTGTCTGAACTGTGTCTGTTTGAAACTGCATTTGTGCCTGAACTATATCTGTGTCTGAACTGTACCCAGTCTTATCGGCTAAGATGATCCTATTTCTTCTTCTGGTCATCTTACCGTTTGTCTTTGAGCATGAATCTTTTCACAATGCATTATTGCCCTTCTAGACTCTTATTCACCACACATGATGAACGCAAGTTAATTTTTAGTGCATATTGCATAAGTTAGTGGACGAGTTAGTGGACACGCCCGAGGGGGAACGTGTGTGTGACCTGCTCGGCCCCGTGGTGCAGTGGGTCACCCTCCGCTCTCTCCTGCAGTAGGTGCCTTTTCCTGCAGACAGAACCAGTTCCAGTGTGGGAACGGGAAGTGTGTCACCACCCGCTGGGTCTGTGACGGCATGGACGACTGCGGAGACGGAACCGACGAGCTGCCCGCCACCTGCAGTGAGTCCAACGCACCTCGTCATCGCTCCAAACACCCGTTGTCATCATGATAATGAGCAACATCATTGCCACTGTTGTGCTGATTTAGACTGGGATAACCAAGACTATTTTACCATTGCATTATATCTCAGTGAGGTTTACTTAGTTTACTTTTATTCTGTTAATTCTTCGTAGTTTTGTTAGTCACCTGCACTGAATGCTGACAGGTCGTGCTCCAAGTCTTTCTCTATATTTAACAAGTCGTATATCGGATGGTCTTTTGTCCAGGTGAGAAGAAATGTCTGTCATCGGAGTTCAGCTGTGGTGGGCGAATGAACCAGTGTGTGTCCTCCAGGTGGCGCTGTGACGGAAAGGCCGACTGTGAGAATGGAGCGGACGAGGAAGGCTGTGGTACGATCCCTCATCTAAATATGAGACTGGACCTTTTCGGCATAAATTTGCATGCATTTGCATTTATTTAAGGGTTTTTTTGTGACATAAACTGTAACCTCTGACAACCTCATAATCCGCCACCCTTTGTGTCCATCTCAGTGCCAAAGAACTGCTCAGCGGACGAATTCCGCTGCGGTAACGGTCAGTGCGTGTCATTGACGTTCGTGTGCGACGAGGACGCCGACTGTTCGGACGGCAGCGACGAGGCCGCGTGCGCTGCCCGCACCTGCAAGCCGGGATCGTTCCAGTGCCACGATGGCGTGTGCGTGCCCCGCCTTTGGGCGTGCGACGGAGACGCCGATTGCGCCGACGGCTCCGACGAGTGGCCGCAGAACTGCGAGGGCCGGCAGGCGCCGACCCGCAGGCCCTGCCACGACCAGGAGTTCCACTGCGGCAGCGGGGAGTGCGTCCACGGCATGTGGCGGTGCGACGGAGGTGATGACTGTGCTGACCGCTCCGACGAGGCCAACTGCAGTGAGTCCAGCACTTTCCCCCCGTGGTGCCAGACGCGTGGGCCGGTACAAACGGCGCCTGCCTGTTTCGGAGGAACGCCTCGCCTCATTCTGCTTCGCTATTCTCACACCTGTGTGGCCGTTACAGGTGCGCCCTCCTGCCGCCCGGATGAGTTCCGGTGTGACGACGGCACATGTGTCCCCGGCATCCGGCAGTGTGACGGCGAGTTCGACTGCAGGGACATGAGCGATGAGACCGACTGTGGCGAAAGTGAGCATACGTTGCAAAATACACTCACACACACACACACACACACACACACACACACACACACACACACAGATGAACACAAACACATGCACACACCTACACATGGACTCTCGTGTACAATGCAAAAACCAACAGTTTAAACGCATCCATAGGCAAACAGTCTAATCGTTTATTCAAAACATACTTACCAATGTAAACACACACACACGCATCCACACATGTACTCAGCTTCTTGCATGTACACGTCATGTTTAGTGAAGGCCCCGTTGTCTCTCTGCAGACAGTAAGTGTGAGGGTCCCGAGACCTTTCATTGCCGAAGTGGAGAGTGTATCAGCATGGACAAAGTGTGTGACTCACAGCGTGACTGCCGGGACTGGTCAGACGAGCCCCTCAAAGAATGCAGTGAGTGCTGCTGTCATTAATGTCATCACCATCGGTGCAGCCGTGTTGGGTGATCCATATCAGCTAGGACAGGGGGGACAGGGGGACAGAGAGGGACAGAACCCTACAGGTGAACATGCAAGATACCCAGGGGAAGGGAAGTCTGAACCATAATGACACGGTGTCTCCTTCTGCTGCCCAGATACCAACGAGTGTCTTACAGACAACGGCGGCTGCTCACACATCTGCAGAGACCTGAAGATCGGCTACGAGTGCTCCTGTCCAGATGGCTACCACATGGTGGACAGCAAACGCTGTGCAGGTGAAGGCAAAGTTCTTCCACTGTTCCAGAGTTTGCCCGTGTATGTAATGTAAAAGAAATGGTCGAAATAGGCAGGCGACTGTCATGTGTTTGACATACAGTATAGGACTCTTGATTTGAGGCATCATAGAGACCACATATGTCTAAAGCAGAAATGTATCTACACTGGTCCAGAGAGGTGGATGGCCTCTGTGAAGTTTGTGATTGACGTTCTCTCTCTCCACTGGTCTGCTGCAGACATCGACGAGTGTGCCAACCCCGACACCTGTTCTCAGGTGTGCATAAACCTTCCGGGCAGCTTTAAGTGTGAGTGTGAGGAGGGATACGAGGTGGACCCAATGACCAAAGAGTGCAAGGCTGTCACAGGTACGCCGCAAACCTTCAGCGAGCTGCTCACTCCTCTGCTCAAGCACTGCACAGAATGCTAATCCACTGAACATAAAGTCAGCCCAGGGAAGCCTTGATAATTGCCTCACAAGCTGAAGTGAATTAGAGGAAAGAAACTGTTTTAGCATACTATCCTCTGACCTCTGAATTATATGACGTCCATGGATAATTTTAAGGTAAAATGTGAAAAATGATAATTTTCCCCTCCTGTGTCTTCTAGGCAATGTTCCATACCTGTTCTTCTCTAACCGTCACGAGGTGAGGAAGATGACGCTGGACAAGAGTGAGTACACGTGTCTGATCCCCCAGCTGAAGAACGTGGTGGCGCTTGACATGGACATGTCCAATGGAAAGATCTTCTGGTCTGATCTCTTCCACAAGAAGATCTACAGGTAAGTGAGCTCCAGGCTGAGTTATAACGGGATATGGGTGGTTTAACGTGGTCTGAGCGAAAACACATAGACCTCAGCACCCTTATGGAAATGATAGCTACTTAGTTATACAGATTTTGTTCCTCAACTCTAGTTCCCGACCCTCTGTTTGAAGGTTACAGTGCAGTAGAAGTGAACATCACATCCTTAAAAGCACTTTACATTGTCTTCCTACCCAGTACTCTCTTGGACAAAGCTGAGAACTCCTCACAACACAGCACCGTGATTGACAGCCATATCTCCACCCCTGAGGGCTTGGCTGTTGACTGGATCCATGGCAACATTTACTGGACTGACAGCACATTCGACACCATATCAGTGGCATCAACCGATGGATCCAAACGCAAGACACTCATCACGGAGGGGCTGAAAAAGCCACGTGCTATTGTTGTCGACCCACAGCACAAGTGAGTCGGTGTATATACACAAAAACCTTCATGGTTCAACAGACAATCAGTGGTTCATCATAGCACCATTCTTGCCACTCAGTCTAGCCACATACAATCTGTCTAGCTTTGACATTGTCATCAGAACGTTATTGGGTGAATAGTCCAGACACTTGATCAGTCAGCTAAGTTAAACTTTTGGGTGTTATTGTGTCTAGTTTCATGTACTGGACAGACTGGGGCAGGCCCGCCCAGATCGAGAAGTGCGGTTTGAACGGGGCAGACCGATCCGCGCTGGTCACCAATGACATCTTCTGGCCCAACGGGATCACACTGGGTGAGTGTGCAGTCTGCTCACCCAGGACACAGGAAGACGCTCCGCCCGGCCTACGGGGGGTGGTAACCAGCAGATGCCTCCTTATCCTCTGGACTTGGCTGTGTGATGAGAGCTTGTTCAGAGCGAAATCCAAAACGTCACAGAGTCTATTTGCCAGACATTTGCTGCCAATGACGCAACCACGTTTGTGTGTGTTCAGACATGGTGAATAAGCGACTGTACTGGGTGGACTCCAAACTTCACACTCTGTCCAGCATCGGGGTCAATGGTGAGAGGAGACACACACTTATCATCGACGAGGGGAAGCTTATTCATCCACTCTCACTGACTGTGTTTGAGGTATGTGCATGTATTTGTGTAGAATTGTGTGTGGTTTAAAAACCCGCATGATCTATTTAGCTATAACCTGCAGATCAACTATGTTCCCTAAGGGTTTGAAATATTGGACTTGCTTTCTGTGTTTAACACTTCCCACAGTCTTGTGTGGCAGCCTAAAGATTTTTACACTTTTCATTTCAGTTCAAATGCTGTTTATTCAGTCCAAATGAACCCATATGACTCTGTGCTCAATAAAAGAGTGAAAGAGTTCAGACATACTGTTCACATTGGTCTAGGAATGCTGAATATGAATTCCTCGTTGAAGTTTCCTGACTGAAGTTTTCTGTATTTTTTTTTCTGTATGACTCGTGTTTCACAGGAGAAAGTGTTCTGGACAGACGTATCCAGTAATGCAATCATGAGCGCCAATCGGCTGACAGGAAAAGAGATCATGCGTGTGGTGGAGAACCTGACGGGGCCAGAGGACATTGTGGTGTATCACAACCTCAAGCAGCCCAACGGTAAGCAAATTGTGCCAATTCACTTTCGTTCACATTCATTTACCTTTGCTGACTACATAATAGAATAGTGAATAGTGAATAGAATAGTGTCTGTGGTATTTCGACGTAACCACTGGTTTTCTGCACAGGTAAGAACTGGTGTGTGGAAGGTGACCAGTTGAATGGAGGTTGTGAGTACATGTGTCTCCCAGCCCCGCAAGTGAACGAACACTCCCCCAAATACACCTGCGCGTGCCCGGATCACATGACTCTGGGGCCCGACCTGAGGAAGTGTGTGGCAGGTAGGCGTGGCCTCTCTTGGAGGTGTGGCTTTTATGCAGCATTCCTCAACCTCTCTGTGGTGGTTTCACACTCTGGTTTCTCACTCTCTCACGCCGAGCTGGTTCCTCACTCTCTAACACTGAGCTAGTTTCTCACTCTCTCACGCCGAGCTGGTTCCTCACTCTCTCACACTGAGCTAGTTTCTCACTCTCTCACGCCGAGCTGGTTGCGCACTCACCCACATTCTGCTGGTTTCACACTCTCACACACTCTGCTGGTTTCACACTCTCTCACACTGTTCTGTTATTACATAAACAGTCATTTGCAGTAGCTTCACAAATGAACCATTCTGTTGACATAGAACATCCTGCATCTGCTTGTGACGAGCAGCTGTCCAGATCTGTTTGCCGACATGTCCACAATGACTCAGCTGCATAAAAGTCTAATGTGCCGAATTGCCATTTTGTTTACACAGTGGTACCGGAGACCGGGGTGACCACAGCAGCAGTTCCACCCCGAGTCCCAGCAGGCAGGACTACCGTCAGATCACCTGATACCACCTCCTCCACAGGCAAAGCCTGGATCACACCTAGAGCGGTTGACCCCAAACTTCGGAACAACCTTCCTAAAGACACGAACGCGGTCGAAGCTGAAGGTAACAACTTTTCAAGTATTTGTCGTTCAAACTTTTAAAAATGGTAAATTGTTGCATAGTATTTCATTTGTGTTGCAGAACACTGTTGAATATGCAAACACATATTAGAAAGTGGTGTTTTTAGTACTGGATCAAACCTAGAGTATGTTATGAACTATTTTACAAGTCTAGTCAGTATTATAATGTGTGTTTTCTTCTGTAGGTGCGAGTGATGGTTATGTAGCAGTCGCCAGTCCTGCACCTCACCCTGTAGCGCTGTATGTCGTACTTCCTGTAGGTGCGTTCAAGACGTCTCATCTTACGCCGTCCCCACGGAACGAACTCGTAGCATTTAACTGCTTTTGAACATGACACTCCATCGCACACGCTCATCTACGCGTCCCATGTCTTCTCTCCCCCCTCAGTCGCCGTGTGCCTGACTGTGTTTGGCGCCGTGTTGCTGTGGCGACAGTGGAGGCTGAAGAACACCAACACCATCCACTTCGACAACCCCGTGTACCAGAAAACCACGGAGGACCAAGTGCACATCTGCAGGAGCTCCAGTCCGGACGGCTACATGTCCCCTTCGGTAAGGCCCCGCCCACCCTACAGTGTCTTAACAACCGAGCGTCAACAGGCCGGAACGTCGACGTGCGGTTTCCGCGTGCGAGTTTCCGCTAGTTTTGCTGGTGACGAGTTGAAGGCTGCAGTGTTCATGCTGAGAAAGTGTTTTACACTGAGCAACTGTCTTCTCTGGAGAAGCCAGTAATATCAATGCCTAGCAGCGTTTTAATCTGCAGTCATACCCAACACAGCCAATTAGCATGTGCATGCGGTGATGACCTCAGCACCTCTTCCTCCAATGGGAGTCTCTGTACTGCAGCGATGCTAAAATCATGTTGAGTCACTGCACATTAGATGACATTTTGTTCATCTCTCCCCCCATCATCTGTCCCCTCATCTCTCTCCCTTTCTTATTTTCTCCCAAAGCATCATATGTTCAGTCTGGATGAAGAGGAAGACATTGCATGATGGTTTTCTCAGGAAGATTCAACCCGCACTGTGCGAATGCAAATCTGAAGGACGGAAGATACATGAAGCTGAAAGTTTTACGACCTGTACACGTTATTTTCTCCCACTGCTTACGAACTCAATGTGAAGGCAAAAACTCCGATTATGAAGAAACTGAAGAACGTCAACTATGTAAACCAGATGAGCTGACTCACTCGCCTCACGTTACGCGTTTATATGAATATGTGAATTAATGCTACAGGAAGTTACAACCTTGACTTGGGGGCATGGCTATGACTGCCCATGTGATAGCTATGCAACACAGTGGATGTCTCATTTCTTCTCTGTAGCAGTAACAGCACCATGTTACGACTACAACCAGAGTAATTTAAGTGAGGCCGAGGCCTTATATTTAATTAGAATCTGAGTTGCTCTTTATGTGATCCAGGTAGAATCTGAATTCTCCTTTAGATTATCTAGTCTGAGTCTTTACAAAGAGGGACTTCAGTGACCCTTTCACTCCTGCTTAACAAACACTGCATATGTTGGTAACACTTTTAGTAGAAGCTCAATTCGGACCCCATGACACATTCATAAACCAAATGGAACTGAAGCCACTCCCAAAGGTGTCAACCACTCCAGGATTTCTGAATGTTTGTAATCACTAATGAATGAGTTGTGTGCTATTGCTGTCCAATAGCATCTCAGGGCTTTACTTAAAAGTGTTACCACCTTGCATGACGCATACTGGTTTATGAGTAATATTCGGTAGCGTCTTTCTTTTATGTGAAGGTTTAACAATATGTACATCTGATGTGTGGTACAGTTTTTGCTATTTATTAATATTTTTATTTGCCTTTGGTATCATGTTGAATCACATAGATTTAATAGATTTAATCACTTATGAAAGCAGAGGCAACTCAGGCTCCGGTAACAACCGTTTATCCGACGGTCATCACGGCACCAAAAAAATATCTAATATAAACCCACTATCAGGACTAGACTAATGAACCTTGACTTTCCCAAAGGGACTTTACACAACAGGCGAGAGAAGCACTGACAGATTTGGCATGTTCTGGTGGTGTCGAAGTTTTGCACTCGAAACGCACAATCCATTACCTCTGTTGGGGAGATAGGCAGAAACACAAGCTTTACAATATTTTCTATGAATGTTCAATTGTGTGTTTTGTCATTGTGCATTCGGGTGTCCACGTGCCTGTTTGAGCCTGTCGGTAGCTTCGCTAGCTACGTGGCGTATTTCTTTCTCTTGGCTGCCTTGTGACGAGATGGTGGCGTAATGCCTTAAATGTCTAAGAGGCCTTTACTCTCAGGTCAGGAAGTGTGTGTGTGGCTTCACGGTATGATTTTCCATTCCAGTCATGCCTACTGAGATGGACATTTTGGTCAAGTCTCTCAGCTTGTAAATATCACCTGATAGCTTTATGACTGTAAAACTGTTTTTTATTTTTATTTTGGGAGAGATGTTTAAGAGTGTCATTGGAAGTCATTCATGCTAACAAGATTACTGAATTTCTAGCCTTGGCTCATTGTCTCCAAGTTACTTGACAGCGTCTTGAAGAGTTTAGCTGTGAGGGGAAAAAAAAGCCACTATGAGATTCACTTGTAAGAGTGAACAACCTGATACGAAAGCAGGACGTCTTAAATGTAAAACGTTTTGTATATAATGCCTCTGTAAATAACCTTCTCTGTTGCATGTTGTTTTTATTAAGTTTTTATTAAGTCCAACTTCAGACCTATGTAAATATGAAAATGTGATTTTATTTATTGCAGTTTTGTTCTTGAGTTTTGTTCTTGAGTTTCTGTGCTTTGACACTTGGTAAAAATAATTCAGAGACACTATAATACATGAAGATGAAGATAAGCATAATAGCCCTAGAAATGTTATTTTGCTGACATAAATGAACACTTCTACAGATGAGACAATGTGAAAAACAAATTGTAATATTTGTGCCTTTAGGTAAAGATTGTTATTGTAACTTTTTTTCTATATCTAATTTTACAGAAAGCAACATTTTTGCAATACTTCACATGCAAAGCATAAATTGAGCTTATTCATAGCTTCTGTGAAATAAATGTGTTTAAAGACTAGATTTTACGAGTCTCTGTGTTTAACATTTATGCACAACAAACTTTTTGATCTGCAATGTTAATTTCGTAGTTTTTTTTTTAACTGAGAGGCTATAAAGTGCTTTAATTTCATCATGGCGGATGGCATGCTTCTCACTGCTATTAGGCCCATTTTCAAATAAAGATATAAATAGAGTATTCATCTCCTCTGTTAAATGATATTCCAATCACAATTGAGGCATTTTAATCACATTCTAGCTCTGCTTAACAAAAGTACAGAAATAGATTTCATGTTTTGTTCTCTTCACTGAACCCTTAGTCTTTCGGTATTTTTACCGAAAGACTAAACTGGAAACAACTGAAAGTTTTCACAGGGTGGAAACTGCCTGTCAGACAAGCTCTTTAGAAAAAGTGCTGCGTGATATTTGTACAAATTGATCCTCAGTGTTGACGACCAAGGGGTGTTTCCTGGACCCAGATTAAATCTAGTCTTCAACTAAATGTCAGTGATGATTCACCACTGAAAGCAATTTTTTTGTGTAGGTTTATAGGTAGCTTTTTTTGTTTAGGTTCAACCGCTCACCACTGACTCAAGCACCCCTCCCTCCCTCACTGGTGTGAACCATGAGGCAGCTCCGCCCAACCCTGTGTTACCATAAAACACAGACATAAAACAAAACATAAAAATGTGCAAAATATAAACAAATATACAAACATAAAATATGAGTGGAGGGTTGGCTGATGAAGGACTACAAGAAATCAAGAAATCCACCATGATGGATACATATTATCCCCCACTCTACTCTAACCCCTCTCTCTCTCTCTCTCTCTCTCTCTCTCTCTCTCATTCATTATATATATTTGATGATGGCTCTAGCTTGCATGTTAGTAACTCTGTCTGGACACTTTTGCATAATTCATAGCCTAATCAATATAGTAAAACTATAACAAAAATAAGAAGAGCTATTAACCTACTTCTGCTTCAGCCTTCATTAGGACAGGACAGAGATATGGTTCTACAGTCCAGATATAATTTATTTAAAGACGTTATGTCCTTTTCTGTTGAAAGGCTGTTAATCACATTAACCACATATTCCTGGTAATGTTTAACAGAGCTTGTTCAATACCTAGTCAACTATAACATATTGGAATATTTTGTTATTCTGTGCAATAGGGACTATGTTCAAGTGTTTTATTCTTCTGCCAGTAAGATCATGTCTTGGATAAACGTACCGGGTCAAGATGGTCATGATAATGGTAGATCAAATGGATCTACATTTGAGTTGGTATTGACGGACCATTTAAAAAGCTACTATCCTGTAGTAAAAATCCCAGGTGTAATTCAACACCCCCCCCCTCCCACTATCATTCAGTGAAGTGGCTTGGGAAAGAACCAGTGAGTACGTGGTCTTCACAGCCTTCAGAAGAAAAGGTCATAAGGCCAACACAGATACTGCACTGCCGATAATGACGTCACCTATCATAGAGTTTTGTCCTGATGTTCCCGGGGCAATCTGTTGAATCAGAACATAGAACCTGCGTGCTTATGTACGGCATGCAGTTAGACCAGAAACCTTACAAAAGGCAAAACCTTTCATGTCCAATGAGGCAAGCTCACGTTTGAACAGGCTGTAGTGGGTAGATTCTTTTTTTTTAAATTAAAATATTGGATCAACATCATCACTGACATTTTATTAGGAGAGATTCTGTGTTCTAGCCTGTGTAATGTACAGTTATTTCCTTTATAATATTTAAAGATATGCAGTTGTGTGTTTACACTCGAATCTAATCTGTTTATTCCTAGTCAACATGGAGCTGTGTCTGTGTTTCAGAAATGCACAATTCTCCTCCATCAGCACCTTTTCTGACATCAACTGTGAATCCTCAGCACAGCACGCAGGTGGATGACGGCTCCATCCTGCCTGATCGACATTCCACACACAGGTGAAGCTGCTACACTGGAATCTCCTGAGCCTTCACAATGCTATCTTTGGCATCCTTGGCGCTTACATATTTACATATTCAAATGATACTGTCTCTACTGGCCTGTCTGTTCGCTGTGGGTGGTTCTTAGCGCTCACACCACTCTCAGTGAGGCGTGTCTTGTTTAATTGCCATGACGATGAATAAGCCTGGATGTACTTCACATTCCCAAGATGTCACACCAGCTGTCTGTTATTAGCAAGCAACCAATCTGGTCTTGAAGAAGCAGTCAGACATAAAAATGTCTGACAAGTTCCAAGAGGAGGACTGGTTCGGATGTAACCAAGTCTGGATTAAATGTCTGTTAAATGTTTGACTTGCTATTTCTTCTGAGAACATTTGTCCTTAAGAGCCCTAAGGTGTAAGGTAGTTTGAATCTACCATAAGCAGTTGACAGTTGCTATAGAAATGCAGAGTTTGAGAAGCAACTGTGTGCTAGGTGATCGTCCCTTAAGACGAACTCTCCACCTGACTCACTAATAAACAATATCGAGTTTCCGGGCCTCTAAAATGTTAAGTAGGGTTTCCATGGGCACACTGGTAGCAATATAATTAACAAATTACCTACTATTAGAGTTTGTTAGTTTTGCTTTTTAAAATCTACATTTACAACCATGAATATATTTTTGCATATGGAAAATCAAAGAAAATACATCAATAAATATAGAAACAAAGTAGACTGTTCTAAAAACCACACAACTTTACAAACATACACGAGAATTCTTATAGCTCAGTGTGAACAAAGATTGCAGGTCCATGTCACTCTGTAATTAATTTGTCATTTGTCAGTTCAGTGTTAGCTGTGTCTTTTTCTTCCTCCTCTTCATCTTCCTCTTCCTGTGTTTCCATTACAGGTCATCAGAGCGTATTGCTATGGTCAACCACCACTGTATAAGTAATGTGACATAATGCATATTGTTCTACCCAGAACTATATATGTATAAGTTAGTGTTTGCAAAACCAGAGTGAAACGATCCAACCGTAGGCCTCCTAAAACACCCGGGTTTTTTGGCCTCACATATAAATATTAAAGGAGTGGTCAGTGATGGTAAAAAAAAATGTAGTGGTGGTAAAAACATGTATATATTTTTGAAAGGTTTCTCAGTACCATCTCAAATGTTTATCCTTGAGGTCATTGTGAGCACGAAGTTCCTTTGATGTTCCCCTTGTGAAGAACCTCTCTTGGACCCTCAACACCAGCAGTATCTCCACTTCCTGAGGTCACTCACACGCTCAGCTGACACCATCTCAGTCCCTCACGTCTTCAGAACATCCCGTATTGTCCTGATGTTAGAATGTAGTATTTAACAAAAAAATGGATTTGATTTTATTGAAAAAACATTGTATTGTTTTCCTGTTGTACTGCCTGCAATGTTTACAGTCTTCACATTTGCTGTAGGCATATGTTCTAAATATTTGTATGGTTACATGTAGTAACATGTATAGTACTGGTTGGTTGTATCTTTCATATTTGTTTGTTAACACTTGTATTTGCATTTATGGTTTTGTGTTGCACTATGGTTCTGGCGAAATCCAGGTTTCAATGTATATTTATATATAGCTGAAATGACAATACAGCATCCTAACTTGACTGTAAAAACCACTTATGCTATACATTGCATTAGGCCTGCAATAACAAGAGTATGTTTCAATCTTACAATTCCAATTTTAAAATAATTTGAATCTAATTCAATTTTCAATTTTCCAGTAATTTGAAATGGCAACAGAGCAGGATTATGGTTAAGGACATGCTTATCTTTAACAAATTCTACTGACATTCTGACACTACTTGTCAAAACAGTCATAAACTAATAAACCCGATGGATAACAAACAAAGCACATGGTTATCTCTCAGTGTTGCATGTTATCTGAATGGCTGTTCAAGGATGTTATCAATTACACCTGGGACTGCAGTGTGTTCAGCATGGAAGAAATCCAAACTCAAGTCTTTTCTCTGTGCAGTTTATTAATTAAGTAAATTAAGCCAACAAAAACCCATGCTGACCAGTAATCTTAGAGACTGAAGAGAAGTAAGTTCAGTCTGGTAGATCAATCTCTCTCTTTAAAGGACGGAGCCTTGTCAAACACTACGAATAAGAGACTATGGGAAAGGTGCCGAGAGAAATCATATAGGTTGTGAATCAATTCTGTCAACTGGACCAAACTTATTCTGTAATATTGGAAATATGGGTATGATGCGTTTGTGCTGTAATTTATTTTCTCTCTTTATGATTTCCGTCACAAATATTTTTTTGACATTTAAAGGAAAGTGTCTGTGGTCGTATGCAGTAGGAGTCCGTCAACGAATGTGTGGCACGGTTTAGAAAATGGCACCATACCGCCACCGTGTGGATATTTCCATATATTACTTCTTTGTAAGGCAGGTGAGGTTTTTATTAATGTTTTACCTGGCGCTGTGCTGAATGACGTCAGGACGCTGCACGAGAAAAAGGAACCAAGGACTCCATTTGTTTGCGAGTCTGCAGTAAATAAATCAATACTAATGGAGTTGTTTTATGCTTTGGTTAATAATTGAATTCAATTTTGGTGTTTTTTAACAGTCATTTTTAGTGGTACACTTGTAGGCCATGTCTGCTTCGGCGGTATTCGTGTTGGATCTCAAAGGCAAGGTAAGTGTGACCTGTTCATGACGGGCTACAACAGGTTACGGAAAACAGGCCAACACCTTCATCTATAGCCTATATTTCTATTAATATTCTACATAAAAAGCATGATTACGTAATGGTTTCTACATAACAGTTCACTCAGAAACGTGAAAAGTGTCACACTTAACGTCTGGCGAAATCTTCATTCGTGGTTCACAGTTTAAAGTAGCTTTCCTTATAGCTCACTTCCGTAATTGTTAAACATGAGATGGGATTAAGTTACATCTTACATAAACCTGATTCACTGCCTCAGTCGCAGTACATCCCCGAACAGATCGTAGTTAACCATAACACCGGCGAAAAACAACATTTCAACATTTTTTTGCCTACTTTGGGCAACGCTTGAGTTGTTCCATCTTACCCTGGCAGCTTTATATATCTCCAGTTATATTCTGGCTATATGTAGTACAGGCACCTTTGCACAGTGTCGATGAGAGATGTAATATGACGCAGACAGGGCCTGTTTCCTTCGCAATGCCCATATCAAGACAACCAAAACTGCAACACGAGTGCATAGGGAATGTAGCAACAGCGGTAAACTCTTTGGATTAACATTACAATAAGTTTTTAATTTACAAACCACATAAATGCACGCTAATCCATTAATTGCTTGAGTTTATTGCGCGCACCCAAGATGTTAAGACTTCCAGCTGTAGTGAAATAACAGGACTCCGAGAGTAGGCCTACTAATTTTACCAGTAGGATTGTAATGTTGTGAGTGTCCTAAATGTAGAGCAGGTGTTGAAGGTTATCGACTGTCTTAAGTTATTACCTTATCGTTTATAAAAAGTCTTTGTTGAACATGCCAGTATACTTGTTTGGTTAGAGTCATATATGTAATAACACGAGTTTTTTTTTTTTCCTTTCTCCTCTTCTCAAACTTAAGGTGCTGATATGTCGCAACTACAAAGGTGATGTGGACATGTCTGAGATAGATTACTTCCTGCCCCTGCTAACACAACAAGAAGAGGAAGGGCTTACCTGCCCCGTTATTGCTCGTGGCAGTGTTCACTTCATGTGGATCAAACATAGCAATCTCTACTGTATCCTTTCAGCAGGGGCTGTGAGGAGAACAACTCCATGCACACCAACATGGAGTCGTACTGCCGTATTAGCCTGGAATGACTTTAACAGGAGCCAGTAGGTGTGGTGGTTTTGGGAAGCCCTGACTTTCCCTGCATGTCGGTATACTTTCATTAATTGGTGGTTTAGGTAATTCAAGCCAGGGCTGGTAGTAGTAAATGCTTATTTGTCAGGTGTGTACTGATCTGGTATTATTCAGGACAGGTGTGTACTGATCTGGTATTATTCAGGACAGGTGTGTACTGATCATAAGCATTAAATGTCTGTGAGAATGTGACAACTAAAATGATCTTCTGTACTCTTGCACAAATTCACCTGTGGCTGCAGGGGTTTCAGAGAGAGGGGGTACTTGACCCTAGATATGATGGTGACTTTAAATCTTTCATAAATACAGCACGTCTGAAGGGATAAAACAAGATTAATAATCACTGAATTAATCAAGCGTATGTGAGACTTAACATTATTATCCTGCAGTGGTGGCCACTACAAACAAAAACTCCAATGCATCTCTGGTGTACTCTTTTCTCTACAAACTGGTAGAGGTGAGTAATTGCACATTTTTTCTTGAATGGAGTTCATGAGTACACCTGGACATTTAACACCTGGACACCTGGACATTTAAACCAGGGGTCAATGATGCATCTTTGCTCAGTAGGAGGTTGGGTCGTTGGGGGCAGAGGTGGGTCCTCCTTTTGTGCTACATTAAATTACATTTACAGCATTTGATAGATGCTCTAATGCACAGCCAATTTCACATTTTCCAGTATGACAGTGTGGGTGGTCTGTGGGGATTCACGACCTTGGTCTGCTATGATATATGTACACCTGGTCCACAAGGGCAACAGAAAATGTCCTTGAGACATTCTTTGTTAAAGTTGCTCAGTGGTTTCTAGAGTTAATCTAGGTAAGGGTTCTGGTTTCAATTTGGAAAATTTCACTTTCCTGAACTGCATAATCTGTTAACTATTACACTGTACATTCAAGGGACCCACAAGTAGTCATGAATTCTTGTAACTACATAGCTACATGTATTAGTTTGTATTGTTGCTGAATCGGCATTACATGCTGAATCTAATTCACAGCACTTACTATATAATTTGCCTGAGGATTAATAATTAAATGGGGTTTAAGAGCTTAATATACTCCTGTAAGACACCCGGTAGAGCAGGTCGAGTGATTTGCTAGCAACACCAAGGTCATGAGTTCAGTTCCCAAGGGAGAGTGAATACATAACAATATTTAAATTAATCAGGACAGCATGTTTTGCCAAATATATTGTGATGCAATACATTTGTGTCAAAGGTTTCATATGGATCCATACTGGCTGAGTTTTTACTACTGGGTGTATGTGCCTGTATGTGTGTGTTTACACACATGAAGACTTCTTCAGCTGTCCTCACATGTCTGCGTGTGTGTGCTTGTCCCAGGTCTTCACAGAGTACTTTAAGGAGCTGGAGGAAGAGAGCATTCAGGACAACTTTGTGGTGGTTTACGAGCTGCTGGATGAGCTTATGGACTTTGGTTTTCCTCAGACCACAGACAGCAAGATTCTGCAGGAGTATGTGCCACCCGTATATTCTTGTTTGACCACGGCCCAGCTTAGGAATTAAAACGATTGCACACAGAGATGTTTTCCAAAGGCACTGTGTAGTGACCATTGTCAGACCAGCAGTTTATAAACAACTTTAAGGTGTCTCTTCACAGACTTGCGCAATTGAAATTTGCATAATTGAAATTTTGCTTTTTTGACGCATTAACTATTAACTTACAGAAAGTCAAATTTAGACAGAACATTTTTATAGTACACAGAACTACGGACATGCACAGACTTGCAGATTTGTATGACAACTTTATTACCAAAAATTTATTATCAAAAATTAATTATTGAATGTATTTGAATATATCACTAAGCAGTTGTGTAATTAATTCAGAGGATGGAAAATAATTTGAATGTGTGGTAGTGTGAGGACCTGGTTACCTTAAAACTGACTGCACCAAAATTATGAACTTCTTGGCAGCGAGATGTTTCTGGTAGCTAAAATGTTTATACTTCCAACAAATGATATTTAGATACATCACACAGGAGGGCAACAAACTGGAGGTTGCTAAGACCAAGGTGCCCACGACAGTCACTAATGCTGTGTCCTGGAGGTCAGAAGGCATTAAGTATAAGAAGAATGAGGTTTTCATTGATGTCATCGAGTCCATTAATGTCCTGGTAAGTGAAGGTTCCTCAGGGTCCATGAAATTTCTCCAAATGTCCAATCAGAACACTGTTAATTGTAGGCACATTAATTCTCACTGTCCCCAGTATTCAAATGTGTACATTAGGTGTTATTAACTGCAGTTTGCAGCCTGATCATCTAACACTATACCTGGAATGTACTTGTCATGCAGGTAAATGCAAATGGCAACGTGATGAGCAGTGATATTGTGGGCAGTATCAAACTGAAGACGATGCTGTCGGGAATGCCTGAACTCAGACTGGGTCTGAATGACCGAGTGCTCTTCGCCCTCACTGGCCGTAAGCAGCAAACACCCTCTGATCTGCCTGCACAGTGTTCACCCCACACAGCCTGGAAGTCTACGAGGTGTCTAGATTGGGTGATCTGTTTAGTCAGCAACAGCTGGTACAGTGTTTCGATCAGAGTTTCTCAGTCCCAGCTGTGGAGGGTCCTTGGACTGGTCAGAATTCTAGTCTGTAGTCTAACACGCCTGTTTCCAAAAAGGAATTTAAAATATTCAATAAATTTGGCTGTGAAATTGGATCTGGAAAAATGTGACGGGTTAAGAGTTTCTGCTTTAGATTAAATGGTTAGGGGGTGCATCACCGATTATCTCAGAGATAGCATTTGAGGTCTGTGAAACATCATTCAGAAAGCCACACAACATCCATATCCACACATTTAGTGTGTGTGTGAGGATGTGCATGTGTGTTCGTGCATGTGTACAGGAGACAAGGGGAAGACGGTAGCAATGGAGGATGTGAAGTTCCATCAGTGTGTGCGTCTCTCACGCTTTGAGAGTGACAGAACCATCTCCTTTATCCCCCCGGATGGAGAATCAGAGCTGATGTCATACCGCATCAATACTCACGTGAGACGACTTCTCGTTCAACGTTTAGTGTACAGCTAGTTAGAAAAGAAAAGTTCCCTCACTAAACTCGCTTCTCTTACAGGTTAAACCGCTGATCTGGATCGAGTCTGTTATTGAGAAGTTTTCTCACAGTCGAGTGGAAATCATGGTAAAGGTGTGTATGTCATATATGTCACCGACATTCACTGTGCTAAGTGTTTGAATACTGTATAATTGGCACTATTGATTTGCCAAATTAGATCAATTTATTATATTGTTCCATAAAGAAATTTGCTTTGGACAACTGTTCTGTTGTCACGATCAAACACACACACACACACACACACACACACACACACACACACACACCCCCAGCAGCAACAACAACAGTAACAAAAATTCATTAATTTTACCTGGTACATTTGTGCATTGCTCAGTACTGTTGTCCAGTCCTATGTATCCTGCATTCCTTTCTTATTTAAGCCCTTCATTGACAGAGGAATGAATGAGTCCTTGAACTGGTTCACTGTTCATATTGGTATTACAAATCAGCTGTCTGGTGGAAGAACCTGATCTTCCTGTTTTCTCAGCTTGTTTAATAATAATTCTTTGAATCTGTCTTTGCGGCTGCACAGTCTAGTTTCCCAACCAGGATGAAATACTGTAAAGAAATGATGTTCTCAATTGCAGAAAACTGACAATAGAACATACTAACTGTCCTTTGTTTTGGTCTAAGTCAGAGTACACCCTGTCTCACTCTCATGCCCCCTGACTCTCTCTCTATTGCCTCTCACCCTCTCTCTCTCACTCTTTCTCTGTCCAGGCTAAAGGACAATTTAAAAAGCAGTCTGTGGCCAATAATGTTGAGGTACGAGTTCCGGTCCCAAGTGATGCGGACACGCCCAAGTTCAAAACCAGCACTGGTCATGCTAAGTATGTCCCTGAGAAGAACCTAGTGGTGTGGACTATTAAGTCCTTCCCTGTGAGTAACAAATCTATTAATATATCATAAAATATTTTTTTCCTTGAAGAATCAGCCAAATTTCTGTTTACCTGGTTCTATTCAATAAAAATAAAAAAGCCTTCAACCAATGACTGAAGACACACCTCTTCAAAGCTTACTTAAATAAACAGACACAAGTTGTGAATTTGCACTACTGACTCAGAGAAAGACTTGGCATCATGCTACCTTTACCCATGTCCTAGCATAGGAACACATGGTTTCCAAGGAGGCAAGTTACACCAGGGTAAGATATGCAAAATACTGTGAATATGAAAGCAGAAGTAATGTGGAAGGCCAGTAGCACAGTAAAAATAATAAAATGCAAATATCATTTTACCGGACGTCTGCATTGTCCAGCACTCTGGATTTTCTTGTTTAACCCGTGGTTAAATTGTGCGTGCGTGCGTGTGTTCAGGGAGGGAAGGAGTTCTTGATGCGAGCCCATTTTGGCCTCCCTAGTGTGGAAAAAGACGAACTTGAGGGAAAGCCACCAATTACAGTCAAGTTTGAGATCCCATATTTTACTGTGTCTGGCATTCAGGTCTGTATACAGCACACCTGAGCTTATATGATGTTATATACACACACACATGCACACAGACAAATTTTATATATATATATATATATATATATATATAATGTACTATAACTACCCACTACTTGCTGTGATTTCTTCCATAAGGTGCGATATATGAAGATCATTGAGAAGAGTGGCTACCAGGCCTTACCATGGGTTAGATACATCACACAGAGTGGAGGTATGATGGCATATTTGTACATAGCAGTTGATTTGCATAGGATCACAGTAAATGTGGGACAATGAGTGAGTCCAACTCTAATATGTTATTGGTGGTTTGGTGTTTTTAATTTACAGATTACCAGCTGAGGACAAATGCTTAGACAAGTACTTCCTGTGAACATTTCCTGACATTTCTCAGAAAACCCAGACAGACAATGATCAAGTGACAGTTTGGTGTCTTATGTCATATTTTTTATTTTAAAGGAGAAGTATAATATCATTATACTGAAATTTTTGTTTTTAACTGATTCAATCTTGCATGTTGTTGCACTAAGTCGTGGAAATAAGAACATTTCTAAATCATGGTTTCCCTTAAAAGAATAAAGTGTGTACTGTGTTAAATCTGTGTTTTGGTATACTTAAGCAGCCCACTTCTCATTAATTTATATGTCCTAATACTTTGAATGCATTACAAAATGCGTATTACCTATTGCTGGGATATAAAACCTCGGACGTTGCAAACCTTTTACTAACAACTTCACTAACCCGCCTTTTTTCGATTTTCTAACTACTGAAGGAGAAACATGAATGAGCTTCTCGGGGTAGCGAAGTAACGTTCTCAAATCGCCCGCCTTCGGCGCTCTTTATTCTGATTGGTGAGACGTGCAGTTACTATGGGGATACTGTAGCAACCCTGCGTTTACTCCGCCCCTTTCGCCAAATATGGGCTGCTGGGCACCCGTTTGTAGTTTCTGATTGGTCGGTACGTTTTCGACAACATTCGTGAAGTGGTGATAGAATTTATCACTGGGGTGTTCCCAAGCGCGCAAATTAAAGGTACTGCCGCCTAGAAACACGCCTAAAATTTATTTGTTTTGATTTATATAAAACGCCTATGCGTAAACATACAAGGGATAGAGGTTAGCCAACGGTCGGCACGTCGATAAACAACGGACTAAAACTGAGGTAAGATTAACAGATGTCGTGTGTTTAAATATAGTTTCATTTCCTTATTCTCGTAAACTCTGGCTGCCGTCACGGGCTCGCGAGCTCACTAGCTATGCTAGCTAGCTGTTGACCACACATTCCTATTTATTAAACTTCTCATCTGCCCATTTCATATCTTTCGGTGGTCCGTTTTCTTTGTTCGTCGGTTGTCGGCTATTTTAATTAGAAGCTAACGAGCTAGCTCCGCCGTGGTAAACAAGTTAGCCCGTTAGCTTAGCGTATATTTTCCACAAAGCAAATCCACCGGCATTTAATCCGCGGCGCAGACGCCTCGCTCGTGCGACGAGTAGCTAGGCAACGGGATTATATCTGACCTCGTGTGATCTTCAGATTGGGAATAATAATCTGGCGCGGCGATGGTACTGAGCGAGAACGACGCAGGGAAGAGGCTGACCTCCGCGGCCGCTAAGGGAGACGTCGCGGAGGTGCGGCGGATGCTGGAGGAATGCAGAGTTCATCCAGACACGGTGAATGAGTTCGGGAAAACGGCCATACAGGTGAAACCATCGACTTGTGCAATTACATTTTTGTTTTTCTGTCGTTAGCCAAGTCATTTGTACATTGTATATTTGTACATTTGTATTTAAAGACCGAGTTGCTGTATGATAAGGTTTTTGATAGACTAACTCGTTCAGTGTGTATCATTAAATTAACGCTGGTTACAATAGCAAATATTTTCCCACATTGAATACAGATATAATTACTGTACCCATGATTAATAGGTTCTTGGCTAGTTAAATAACATATGTAGTGTAACTACTAGGTGATCATTCTACGTGCAGCCGGGCTTGTGAGTTGGTGCTTCAGTTAAACAAATCATTTGATAATAGTCAAATATCGTTTTATATGTTTTATATCATTTGTTAATCTTTAGGTCATGATGATGGGCAACACCAGCATGGCTTCTGTATTGCTGGAGAATGGTGCTGATCCGAATATCCAGGATCACTTTGGGATAACACCAGCCCATGATGCAGCCCGAACGGGCTTCCTGGACACGCTGCGTGTCCTGGTGGACTATGGCGCTTCCCTCAATGTTCCCGATCAGTCCGGAGCCTTACCCATCCACATCGCCATCCGCGAAGGACACAGAGACGTGGTTGAGTATTTAGCCCCACGCTCAAACCTCGGGCACCAGGACACACGAGGGGATACTGCGCTGGACGTCGCCATGGCAACGTGCACGCCTGATATGGTGGAACTGTTAAAACGGCAGTTAGACTCCACCCTGGCTTTACAATCATAAATAATGCTAATTCTATAAATTAACCGCTTAAAACAAATCTAAAGTTCTAGGACCTGCTTCTTTAGGGTGGGCTTGTTTTGTGTGTGTACAGGACTAGATTACTACGTTTTAATATTGTTTAATTGTTCAGTTGGATAGTTAAACCAGAATACTAGATGAAGAATGTAGCAGCAGTTTTGCACAGGGCAAAATATCCTAAATGGACACGAGGGACACCTTCCCTCTCCCAGTGATTTGGACGTTTGCCAGGCACAATTGTAAGTGGCTCTTTTTCATCCTTTCACAGCCAACAATAACATTTACTGCACGGGTCTGTGTAGAAGAACTTGAACTGTTAACCTTTTTATTTTTATGAAATTACTGTTGCCCTCTCTCACTTATTGAGGTACTGCAACATGCACTGATGAACTTGTAGCCTATTTACTTAGTTTGTAATGGTGTGCATTGACATTTTAGTGTTTGATTTGTATATAACATTTTATAAAATTATTGACTTATTTATTGACAGATTGTAAATATTCATTTATGTTTACCATGACATTTCTGATGTTATTTATAAAGATGCTCATCAGTCCAACCTGCATCTTGCCTTGTCCTGCCTCTGAAAGGGTGAACTGGTGGTGTTATTTCATCAGTTATTTGAAACACAATTAAATGCTTAAACCTGAATGACAATTTAAGTGTGTTGTAAATGTGTGAAACCATATGAAAAGAGATCATGGAAAATGGAATTTATTTTACTTATTATTCATTTTTACCACAAGAGGGCTCCCTATTTTTAAAAATTCTCGGAGAAACAACTATTTTTGCTTTGAAAATGTTTTGAAATTCATTCATGACGTATGGCTTTTGCATTTTTGATTGGGGACTGAGCTTTAATGCTAAGCTGGATGTAGTGCGCATTTTAGTGCTTCAAAATTGCTACAAAAGCGAAATCTAGTCAGAAATAAACAACACTTCAAACTTTTCTTCAATCTTGTAGCGTTACATTTTGAGCATCTATAATTGCATAAGCGGAAATGGGGGGAGGGGCTTCCTGGGATTTCTTCTCTTCAATATAAAACTACAATTCACGATGTAAATCATAACTCGATGAGTTTTCGACTGGGTTTCGAGCTGTTCGTCTGTTACAAATACCATACGTGTAGTCATGATGCATGATCATTGCTTCTCACGACATACATCTATTGGATACTGATAAGGAACAGCTTAGCATACCCATTAATTACGCAGTACATTGCTATAAACATGTAATACAACGGCAATTTTCTCTTTCAAGAATTGCTCTTTATTTACTTCTGAATGAAATGAAACATCCTTCCACAATCTGATGTGGCACAGAACACAAATGGATTATCACTGGGGTGTTCATTTCTAGGAAACAAGTTATTTCACTTGACGTCCCCACCCATTGTACGTTTTGACAGTACTGGTTATGTGTACACCCTCACGTTGTGTGTGTGTGTGTGTGTGTGTGTGTCCAAGGTGAGTCAGCAAGGGCATTTATAATTACGCTATGTAGGAATGTGCCTTACCGCATAGGCCGAACAGCGCGCTGTCGCCGAAGCAGACGAACGCAGTACCGAACAGGACCAGTTTGTCAGGGGGTTTGCTCTTGGAAGGCCACCGGCACAATGGCCGTTTTGTTCTCCCTACGTGCTTTAAAGCGAAAAGCACGGGCTACCTTTCGCATCCTGTAACAAAAGCTTCGGTGGCATTCATCCAAATCTCTCTCGGCAACAGACTTTTTTTATTTTAATGTAAGTTTATGTGAAGGGTTATTAAATACGTTTGGTGGGTGTGTAATAACAACGTGATTAATCAAGAGATTTATGACTATCTACTGTTTCTAAATCTGCATTATCTTTATTCCCAGCCTAGCTTTTGTGGTATCGCGATTTGAAAAGAATTGAAAAGTCTTCCAAATTCACATTGCGGTGGAAAGGCGTTTGATACAATCTTTGGCCACTAGAGGGAGCCAGGCTAGGCCTGTGGCAGGACCAAGCTGCACGACAAATGTGCGTTTCAGCCTAGTCTAAAATTAGTACAAGTTAGAAGGAAAATGAACACATCAGCGAATCGTACTACTACTTGAAAAATAAATGAGGAAACCGAAAAGTGGATTACGTCACTGAACGAGCTCAGAGAATCGTACTGGGTTATGCTAATCATTAGACTGATAGGTCACACTTATATTCACTGGTTTGAACTTCAGTATTTCGGGCTGTGTGGCACGAGCTCGATTTGCAAGGCTACAAATGTGGTATGTTGACAATGTGTCTTATCCGCGGACGAACAATTGTTCAGTGCAGTTGCAAATCCTGTATTTCATGTTCTTTGTGACCAAACTTTAAAACGTCAAAATTACTTTCTTCACATTTTTTCACATCACACACCCAACCAATGATTTTAAGGCACTAAACAATGCGCTGCATAGTAAAACGCAGTTCGTGGATGAATATTTTAACTAATTATATTTAGCGTAGATTCACTTTGCATTAGAAAATTGCATTAATTCCATCAAATTTTCACATCTCCATCTGCAAAGTCTTGTCTTGTCTGCATCTTGTATCTGCTTTACAAGGTCCTTTGTAAGCCATTGACTCAGGTAAACAAATCTGACCACATGCAGGTCAGTAACGGGCACTTACAAGAGAAAGAACGCTATTCAACTGTATTAATTTTTCTCTATTGCTAAAACACAATTTCTGAAATCTTGATCCAATTTCTTTAAACATTAAAACATATATTTTTTATTCTTTCTCCTCCTTGTATCCTTACTTTTACAGTACTGAACCTGCATCTCACAAACTTGCCCTTTGTTTCTGTGATACTGTAATTCTGGTTCTTTGTTGATACGAACACGCAATCAGTCAAAATCTATTGAGCACTCACATCTGTAAACAAATGGAAATCACACTGTTCGGCCATACAATTTGTTTACAGCATATAGCCTACAATGGGCTGTATTACAGTATACAATACTACAGTAAAAGAGACAATAATGTGCTTCTTTTTGTCTTTGGGCTTGGTCAGGCCAGAGCACTTTGTCCACATCACAAGCTTTTCCTTCCTGAGGCAACAGGGAAGAAGCCTCTCGTGTGCTGTGTGCAGCCCTGACACGACTCCTCACCTACATCACCACAGGTTGAATCCATGGCCTGGTCATGTCACATCATTTGAAAGAAGTGAAATCAATTTTGAGTGTGTTTAATCAAGGACACATGTGCATTATTTGTATTGCCACTTGTGCTTACCAGTATGGACGGAATGTGCATTACATGTGTTTTGAGAATGAGAATGTGTGCAAATTGTTTTACACCATGTGAAATGATTTAAGGTATTGACAACAGCCTTTAAAACCTTTATCACAATTATGGTTAAAATGTATCAAATGCTAAAGCACTCAATTCAATAATTAAAATGAATATCATAAAATTATGATGTTTGTTAATCAGAATTCCACTGTGCACCTAAAGGCTTGTGTTTGTGTGGCTATAAGATTTGTCCTTTACCAAGATTTTTGTTTTGTCCAAGCAAATAACTACATGAAGGAAATGACATCAGGAGAATGTTTTAACTTTACTTCCAAAGTTGTTTGACTCATTGCAAACTCCCCAAACTTAGATCCAGCTCAGGTTCCGGTCCAACGCAAGTTCTCTTGCTTTATGATCATCAATTCGAGGCAATTTACATTCCACAGTCCAGTGGGGGTTTTAATATGTCGAATGTGAATGTAATTCACCTTTCACTCATTCTGCGTTTGACATCAGAAGGTAACGTGTCAAGCAGGCCGTCTTCCACAATGAGGCCAGTCAGTCTCAGGAGGCTGCAGTCAACTATCTCCATGGGCAGAGACTCCAGCCTGTTCCCTTTAAGCTGCAGATTCACCAGATGAGCCAAGTTCCCAATCCTTGCAGACAGAGAAGCAATGCTGTTGTTCCCCAAGTCCAGAGTCCTCAGCCTCTTGCAGGAGAACAGCTCATCCGGGAGAACTTCCACGGAGTTGTAGGCCACTGAGAAGTGCCAGAGACTCTGCAGAATCCCAATCTCATGTGGCAGAGAGGTAAGCTGGTTGTGGGATAGGTCCAAGAGGCGGAGCTTGGTGCAGTAGCAGACCTGCGGTGGCAGCCTGCGTATCCTGTTCCAGCTTAGGTCCAGCGTCTCGAGCGAGCGGAGCTTGCTGACGTCTTCTGGGATGTGGGCGATGTAGTTGTGCCACAGCCTGAGCGCGTTCAGCCGGCGGCAGTGCTGCAGGCTCAGGAGCTCCTCCACGTGCGTCAGCCTGTTCTCCTTCAGGTCCAGCTCCTGCAGGTTGGTGAGACTGAACACGGCGGTGGGGAGCCGCTCCAGCTCGCAGGCCATCAGCTCCAGCGTGGCCAGGTTCACCAGCTTCTTCAGGCTGCCGAAGGCGTGGAGTTTGCCGCCACTGTTGTGCACACGCAGCCTCAACAGGTGGCCGGCCACGTCTGATATGCTGGACGGTACCTTGTTCAATTTGCTGTGCACCGTTAGCACACGGAGACTCTTAAGTTCTCGCAAGGTCTCCAAGGTGGAGCTGCGGGACATTTCACTGGTGAGTGGGCCACTCAGGTGGAGCTCCTCCAGGGTCTGTAGGGTGTACATCCACATGGGTACCTGCTCCAGGCTCTCAAAGGTGATATGGAGGACCTTAAGGTTGTCCCGCAGGTGTGTGAGGGCTGCTAGTTGAAGTTTGGCAGGACAGTGGATGAGGGCGAGTTCCTGTAAAGCGGCGAGTTGGATCACTGTGCCGGGGATCGTCACGTTGCTCATCAGCTCGAGTTTCAAGGATTCTACTTCGTGAACTTCAAACACAGTGTCTGGAAGTCCTGGCAACATGAACAAATGCATCTCCAAACGGTTGTTGGTGTTTCGGGAAAGACGTGTACGGAGTTTTTTGATGGGCCACTCGTGGTTGAGGTTGACCTGACACAACCTGCTCTCGCTCACCTCGGAGAGAAACACCGCAAAACGCTTAGAGTAGAGAGCATCGTACTGGTCGCTGAGATGCAAGAGGAACGCAAAGTCGTTCTTAACGTCGGGAATGTCATTTATACCCGTCTCCAGTCGCACCTGCTCAAAGGAATATTCCTTCAGAGGCCGATGGAGCAACCAATAAAGGGAGTAGATGCACAGAAGACCGTACACACCAACAAATGAAATGTAACAGTAGGCCAGTTTGGAGAAGAGGTGCGCTTTGTTATGATTGCAGCAGAACACACTGAAACCAGTCAGGTCTGGTGGAACTACGCATGTTACCACAATCTCGATATTTGGCACCAGAGCAACACTGTATATAGTGATGATGGCAAATTTAAAGACCTTGAGCAACGTCTGGAGTATGTACATGATGTAGAGGAGGTCTGCCTCCTCTACGTGTGTCCGAAACGTCCTCACCTTCTCAAACAGTGCCTTGGCCTGCTCACCTTCCTTCTTGTCCAGGACGGATGTGGTGGGTTTAGACTCCAGTGGGTTCTTGCCCAGGCTGGACACCACAGACGGTGACTGGATGAAGATGGAACCTTCGGCTTCTGTATCTGGGCATTCCACTGCTGACGGTCTTGGTATGTTGTGTTTTCGCCACATGACCGTTTCCTCTTCTTGCCTGTCCTCAGACACCTCGCTGATCGCACGTGTGGTCCAGGGAGAATCAAAACACTTACCGAGGATCGTTACAAACAGCTCAATCTTGGACGATGTTCCAGGGAACTTGAACCAGAAGCTACTAGCCACCATAAATATCATGGTGTGTATGACTACCAGGTAGGGGAAGTACTTGCCGTACCAATGCACTGCTCGTTCGTAGCAGAAGCTGTTGATGAAGATGTATTGGTGGATGTCCAGGTTGTTCTTGCGGCCAAACACTTCCACAATGTTCAAGGTGATCTGCTTGGTAATAGCATGCTCCCACAGGCTCTGGTTGAGTCTGGGCTTCCGCAGATGGTTGCAGTCCACATCTTCATGCGACGTTCCACTGACACGATCAGGAAGGCAGGAGATTTTTTCCTGAGTCAGCTAATGAAAAGATAGAAAAGTAAGAGTTGTTCCCCTTGGTCAGAGTCCTCATTTTTACACAAGATTTTTGATTATATTAACCATGTAATTTAGTACCCGTAACAATGGAATCCAGTGCTTGCCACACTACCCAGCTATCCCCTCATGTAGGAACAATAATAATACATTTATCTCTTTTAGTTACATACCTACAACATTTTAGTGCCTGCAAGTTTACAATGGCTGACATAAAATAGTATGAATGACATACTGTGAAGTGCCTAATCCAATTCTGTCTAAAAACTAGGTCAAAACAGAGCCAAACAGGCAAGATAGTTGTGCATTTCTCATTCTGGAAGGTCAGCATTACTGATATGAATAGCTAATTTAAATAGAGGGGGTGAAATGAAGGCCACATTTCTGGTCCCACTCTGTCTCACTCTATTGTATTTTTGAATGGCTTTCATGACTGTATCCTTGTGTGCTGCAGACTAATGCTGTGAGTAACTTGTTCATATCTGGTTACATTATTAGTTTGACAACTAGCAGACTAAACGATAGGAAAATTCCCATAAAAAGCATGAGGAAAGTGGTAAAAAAAAAAATTTGTCATACACTGTAAACATAACTGGGCTGCCTTGAGTTAATTCAACTTAATAGTAAGTATATGACACATTGCTAATAACAAATTGCTAATACTAACAACACTAGACACTTGGAATAGGACAATGTTCTCCATTCACTTTGTAGTTGATTATTTTAGATCTGTAATGACTTTCAAGCTGTTGATAAAAAGTACAATATAGCCAGGACATAAATATCAGTAGACTGTGTAAAGAAAGGCCGGGTAGTTGGCAGAAACCTAATCTGTCCGTTTAAATGAAATAAACAAAGCACTGGTCACATGCCTCTCTCCCTTATCATTATAAAAAAAACTAAACGTGGGCACCAATCAGGAGAATGTTTGATGGCGGAGTGTGCTGTACCTGCAGAGTACACCCAAAGACGCCAATCATTAGCATGGATATACACAGGTATTCAGAGAACACATCCCACCATGGCTTTAGAACCCGGAACCGGGGGTTGGGTTCTGAGACGATGTTCCGGAACTCGTTAACTGGAATCATCCTGGAACCTGCTAGTATCAAACATCAAATCACAGAAGGTGAAATAATCATTGGAATACATCTTGTTTCTGAGCATGTATTGAGGCTGTATGTGCACAGGTCTTCTAACTATGCAATATTGGCTCTAACGTATATAATGTTTGGGTGATGCACAAATCCACTAAATTCTACTCCAGGATTTGGGTAGTTAACCTGAGAGGAATTAATAAAAGCAGCGCATCTCTTGATGCAGTGGCTACTCGGATGTGCTTTACACCGTGGCCCAGGGGGAAACATAATTTCACACTCATGGTATCAACATTGTTTATTCAACTCAAGTTTATTCAATCCAGTGGACAGGGCAGATATGTAAGACACAACTGTAAATTGTTTCACATTTCATCTGCGAAATGGCCCAACTCCCTCTTGGCAAACACATCTATGAGGCGCCTGCTGTTCTAGTTAATTCATTAATCATCTTTGGGATTTCAGCCTTTCAAAACCAGCAGGAACCCCACAATAGGGATGTGATGGCCAAGAGTGGGAGAAGCCTGCACCCACAACCATCCTTTAGGTGTGGTCAGTAAATTGGGGAAATAATTGTGGTCAAAGTGGGGAACAAACACCTGTTTTTATAGTTACACATAGGCAAATGGATGAGAAAAAGCTAAAGACTTTGTAGAGTACAATTCTCTCTTTCTCTCTCTCTCTCTCTCACACACACACACACACACAGGTTAGGGTGTAATAGTGATTAAATGATAATTAAAACACAAAAAGATAAACATAAAAAGGAGAGTAAAATCTGGGGAGAAAAGCTTAACGCAAATAAATATTACTTTTTTTCTGAGTTACAGATTCGTCATTGAACAGTAGAAATTACTTATAAACAGCAATAACAGGTTTGGAATATATACTGGTAGTTGTTTTAGTACATCAGTTTCCTTTTGAGTTACAAGTGCGTAATTTAAGCAGTAGAAAGTGTGTGTGCGCAGTAACTAAGGACATTTGGAGTTCTAGTACGTTGTTTTAGTACGTTAAGCCATGTTAAGCTTTTTTCACGTTAAGCGTTTTAGACTCCCGAATAAAAAGGGCAACAGAGAGAGTTCAGGATAACTGCGTGTCATTTTGTAAAGTCGCTCCATTTTCTCCATCACCTATTTGGCCTGGTTGGTAAGCAGAGGCGACAACTGCCTCCAGACTGATTCAGGGAGGAACATTATCATAGTGAAAGGTAGTGAAAGACGGGCGAGGCTAATGCCAATAACGAAGGTCATTTCTACAGCATTTCAAGTTCGCATAAACAGTATAAACAAGAAATCTGGAGAACTTATTCAGTATGAAGGGGAACATATTCTGAGAGAATATTCAGCTCTACGTGTCTCCACAAGCGGCACGGCACCATAAACCACCTCAAAAGACACCACCAGAGCAGGCAAGTGTCTCTTAAGTTAGAGGAATTACAGAATGATGGTCACTGATTTGACTAAGAGGGTTTCATCTGATTTCCTAGGACACTTTCCGGCAACTTTCACAACCAGCAAGCTGCTTCTCCCACGGAATGACAGATTAAAAAATCCCGCCGCATGAACGATTTAGAATAATATGTCTGGATGGTCATTTAATACAACACAGGGCTAAGCTAAAACAGTTCATCTCCAGGTATTCTGATGGTAACAAAAACTGTCTAAAGATAAAAAAAATAATTTTTAGGATTTCTGACCGCGACAAACTTCTTACCTGCGCTTAGCAGCTTCCCTCAGGGATGAAGGCGTGTCCATCCGATTGTGGTCAAATCAAATCAGATTTATTTATATAGCGCTTTTTACAACAGTTGTCACAAAGCAGCTTTACAAGTGTCCGACTCCAGGCTCTACAGTCTGCTCTATAACGTTCATCTCCTCTACGGCGGTTCTGTAGCCGGAGTTTATACCGTCCAAACAAGGATCACCTCAATACAGTAGCTCGAAACTTTTCACTGAGACTGACGGGAAGTTGAAGGCGTTAATCACACCTCCCCACTGCGGTTTGTTCAGATGTCAGACGAAGCGAAATGAGTCAATACAGAAATTATTAAATAAAGTTGTTCATTCGTTTACTCGCCACTCTAAAATGAATTTGGCTTTCATCCGAATTACACGCCAAACACAGATATTCACCTGTCTGCGGCTCAAACTGCACCCAAACTTTAGCCGTCATCCAAATTTGCGACTGTTGGGAGAATATTATTTGCTTAAGCAGTAAACTTGATATTAAAACCAGATATGAATGCTGCATAAGGTGCATTAAGCTACAGAAGTATATTCATAAGCTTAGGGGCATTATAAGGGTTAAGCACAGAGTAACGGAGAACAGGATGGTCCACAGGAAGTTTAACACCTGCTCAATTCCACGGATGATGTCTTAAGTTGAAAACATGAACGAATAAGTTGCTACAATATCAGATCAAATAATGTCAAGAAGCCAAATGTCATACAGGTGTGAAAAAACAACTCCATATATAGAATGGAAGATTACTGAAAGTGCAGATAGGAGAAGAATCACCATATAAGCTTGGAGTTTAGATCTCCGATCTCTACTTCTTAGGGTGGGGAGCATATACATGTTTTGTATGTGTGGGATCTCCTGAGATATCTCGGCACAAATAAAATATTTTTTGTTTGTAGTAGATTGGTGTGTTCTAATTATTTCCTTCTGCATCTGCGCTGCGGTACTGAAGAGAAGTAGAACACGACATGTAACAGTAAGACTACATTACACGTATAAAATACTTCAAAAACGCAACCCCTGCAAAACTCTTAGTCAATATTTTCAAATCCTTATTCATTAGCTACTTTGATCAGTTTTAGGAAAACTTTGACTTACAAACGCTTACAAGTGCAAAGTGGTCCACTGGCGCCCTCTCCTGACTGAATAACATAACTGCATTATCACCTTTCTGCCCAGATGTCGGGACGCCATTTAATTAATGTTTTGCTTTTCAGTGTTCCAACTTTCTTAATCTATTTTGAGACTTTTTTCTTTTTAAAATCCCTTGTGTACAGACATCATGCAAAACAGTGCAACTCTTCTTCTCGCGTTTGTGTAGGTTAATAATTGGTTCCTGCTTTTGGCAATGACCTAACACCGCAACACCTTCCATCAGCTTTGTAATTGAGTTTTCAGGTCACCAATTAAAAATATGACTTACCCCCCACCAATAACATCATCAGGGACACATGTATTACAATAAACCTAAGCATTTAATATACAACGTGTCAATGCAATCATTGCTGGAAATTTTACAAAGCAGTTTTTAAATAATCTCTCATTGTTAATTACAAATTGTTAAAGGAAACGTTTTCCTTTTCAAACACAAAGCCAGATTTAGAAAAAGACCAGTCACCAGTTGCCATAATCATGCACATCAAGCCTCAGATACAAGGAGTCCAGCTTCTTCCAGAACAGAGCTCAGGGGTCCAAGCACTCGGGAATAATTAGTCCAGAATAATAAATTAAAAAGACTGTACAAGATTCCAGGGAGTATGCATCAGTGTACAAAAAGTCTTGGAAAAACTGTAGCTTAAAATGCTGTTACAAATACATCTATCAATTCAGGCTTTTTGAAATTTGTCAAGGAAAAAAGGTGTCTCTCCTCATATCGATTTTGGCCTCAAGTAGGAAAAATCACTGGGAGAATTCTGCAAGTAGTTTTCGGGTAATGCCGCGTCCAGCATTGACTCCCGCTCCTGATCCAAACAGGATCAAAGTTTCTTCGCGATGACCCCCATGAGTCTGGGCTCCTTCACGCACATGTTCCTGCCGTTTGACGCCCAGACGTCTCCGGGTTTGGACGGCTTAAACGCTGCTGGGAGACACCCTGTTGGCTATTCGTTTGTGGTCTTAGTTCAGTGTTTGTTTGCCCAGTGCTGACCCTGGAGGGTTTTTACTAGCACACCCACATTAAACTTATGCAGCCAGTTGAGACGGTAGCAAAGAAAATACCATAATATGAAGGGATACCGGAGAATCAGTCGAGTTTCACCTCCACCCAATAGATTAATGTGCTCCAGTATACTGTAGAAGTATAAAGGCCTTCATTAGTGGGTGTACCAGAACTGGACCAGAACCAATCCCCAAAGTACTGGTCTAGAGTGGGTCCTAACCAATATTATACATGATGAGACCAATGGCTCGAATCCCAGTTCAGGGACCTCATTCACGTTATGGTTTTCCCTGCTCTAAAGACACCCTGGCTCAACTTGTGAAGGTCTAGATAATTATGTAGAGCAGAGACAATGTCCCCCCCCTCCCAAAACAAACAAAACCACAACTACACAAAGTGTGCCGTCTCTGGCAGTGGCGTTCGGAAGAGCTCGCCACACCGGCTCTCCGGATCCCCAAGGACCCTGTAGGCCAGCCTTCACGCCAGGGGGGCAGGACAGAGGGGGGGATACTGCTATGGTGAGGCAAGATAATGGCACTTTGATATTTACAAAAGGGGGGGGGGGCACTGAAACAACAACACCAACAACAACAACAAAAACTCTCTGTGGTGTAAGGCGCTCAAACACGGTGCTGCTTGGAGAGGTTCTTGTTTCAACCATGGCCACCACAGTCGTGGGTCGGATGTACAAGGCTGGTCAGTAATACAATAGGGGACATTGACTCACTCTAGTGACCCCACTGCATGCGGTTATGATATAAAAACATAAAAACAGATAAACCCAACAATTCCAGCCATCTCCCCTAGAAATACGCTCCGGTGTGAGCAGGCCAGGACAGATTTCCGTGTTTGGGAGGGTGACTACAATTATGGTGATAGAAATGATCGGAATAGAATTTTGCCAATTTAGCGATAGTGTAAAGCTTCATCTGAACTTCATTTGAACCCTGTATCTGTTGGGAAATGCCCTGTGGGTTTATAGCGGGGCAGTTTTTTGCAGACTTTTACAGGGCTGGTTCGTTTAGAACACAAAGTGCCACAGCTGTATGTGTAAGCATAAGCCTGGCTGAAGATGGGAGCAAAAATAAGAGGGAGGAGCCACTAAAGGAGGGCGGACCAGAGGGAGGAGCCACAAGAGGAGGGAGGAGCCACTAAAAGAGGGCGGACCAGAGGGAGGAGCCACAAGAGGAGGGAGGAGCCACTAGAGTTTTTGACAGTCCTTTTGGCACGGCTCCATGGTGACCGCCACACCAACCCCACTCCGGCCAGAGGTCATCTTCGTGACTTCGTTCCAGGTGTCCGTGTCGGGATCGTAGCACTCTACGCTGTCCAAAAAGGTGTTCCCGTCGTATCCGCCTGGATCAAAGAAAAAAAACAAAAAACAAAAGGAGGATGAGTAGATGAAGGAGAGAAGAAAAGCTGAGAAAATAGAGGGGATGAAGAGACAGCAGCTAGTACAAGCACAAAAGTTCAGTTCAAACATTCAGGTTAACTAAGCAACAGGCATGAAAATGGGTCAGGGGTTAAAAAGGTGAGAAGACCGGGGGGCGGGGCATGTGACGTCATGGGGATACGGCGACGGGGCGTTGACATGTGACGTCATGGGTATACTGCGACGGGGAGGGGGGGGGGGGGATGGGGGTGGCTGCTGGTGTACGGGGATACAGCGACAGGTGATGCCAAATATTACGGAGCTCGTAAGGTGACGTCATGTAAAAAATATAATAACGCGTGGCCACGACTTACTAACGCGTGCGAACAAGATAATTAAGTATTACTTTATATAAAGCCAGGTTTATCTTCCTTGGGCAGTCAGTTCGCGAACATCCCTGGGATCTGCTTGCTTTGCTGTGAAAAAATAAACTTTGTTGCCGCGTGTGAAAGGCGACGTTAGTATCTCGTTCCCACGCGTTAATAAGTCGTGGCCACGCGTTATTTATTTATTTTTTACATGATGTCACCTTACGGGCTCCGTAAAATATAGTAAAAAAAATGTTTTGACTGTCATGTCAATGGATTCAATGTAAACGCAATCCGTAAACGCAAGAAGCCGCTTTCGCCATTCCGGATGGCTCAGTCAAAACCATTACGTCTTAATGAACCAATAAATACATCAGCGGCGAAAATTATTGTAAAAATACCAGGTTTACGTGTTTTTATTTTCTAACATGAGCTAAAGCACAGGGTAGACTCAAACGACAAGAGTTTACAACTTCATCTTCAATCTTTTCAGCCCTGGCGCGAATGTTCTCCTCACACGTCCCTGGATTCACCAGTTACAACTACAGACACACTAGAAAAAAATCTTGTTTCTTATTTTATGTCACCGTTAACTACACGGGGTTGACGCGAACTTAAATAGGTAGATAGATGGGCCTATTATCACAAGAGCTTGTGGTTAGATCTGACAGTGTTCAACGCTGTAGCGAACGGCAGTAACTTGTTTTACCGCAAAATATGAAAACGATTGAAACCATTAATAACCCAATTAAATCCACCCAATTAAAAATGTACGATCTGGTAAACGTAGTGGTAAATGTACGATCTGGTAAATGTAGTGGTAAATGTACGATGTGGTAAATGTAGTGGTAAATGTACGATCTGGTAAATATACGATCTGGTAAATGTAGTGGTAAATGTACGCTCTTCTGACTTGTCCGCGGTGTAGCACTAGGTCCTGCTTCTCGTCCCGCTTAGCAGTAAATGAATAACATGAATGAAGAACGTTCGTATGATTGAAACGCTATTTGGCCTCTATGATGGTTCTGGGCGGAAACTGCTGGCCACTGTCATTGAATTTCACTGTCAATTTCGGAAGTGCTCTGTTTGCTAATTAAGTCAATATGATAATTAAAATATAACCTCCCGACCCCCCCCCCCCCCCCCCAAACAAAAAACTCATCGGATCTACACGATTTACGTAGGTCACCCTTTTCAACTTCAAAACGGCGAATTTCGCCGAAAGGTGACAGATTTTCATGCCTGAAGCAAGCACTTGCTAGTCAACAGCATAGCAGTCCAGACTGTGAGCGTTATTCTAAAACCATGCACCATACACCATTATGGAACTGTAAGCATAAGGTCCAGCCAGATGCAGCCCAACAAGCTCATCTGGCCAAATCCTTTCAAACAAATAGGATTTCAGGTAAAAACTCTCATGCCCATAAACCACTGATCCTCTGTGAGACGTTTCTCAGCCCCTGGAGGATGTGTAGCTCGATTACTTTTATGAGATTTTATTTCACTAACTTTCATGAAGACCCACCTGTTTGTTGAGTTCTTACCAGAGCACTAACTCAGCTGATGCCACTTGCCATTGTTCTTAAATTGTATGTCTGTCTATGGTTATTTGTGCCTCTTGGCAAACATCTAACTTGCAAAACACTAGGTAATGATATTGACTCCTGTAGTTTAGTTGTAGTCTGACTCAATGGTGTCTTGAATTCTGGCCTATCCGTACTATTTCCTAGGATGAATTCTGTGATCAGATGCAAAGCACTTTGTAAGTCGCTCTGGATAAGAGCGTCTGCTAAATGCCGTGAATGTAAATGTAAATTAAGAAAGTTTCTATCTTCTTTGTCCAACACTGGATGACACCTGTTAGGAAGCCTTCCACCTACTATAGGGCCATCCAACCCTGACCGCGACAATGTGTAACCACCACCAGGTGGCGCCGTTCCACCCCGATCCAGCTCACTGAGCTCTTCAGGAGCATGTCAGTATTAGGGCACGTCATGTGTCAGGGCTGTGGCTGGTACTCCTCCCTGGTGGGGGATCTCCAGGTGGGTTTGGCAACCTCCAGTTGTCCTTCACGAAGCCCCCCACCCCCAGCCGCCTGCGTCGGTGCGGGGGGGAGCCCTACCTAGGGCGTAGATGCGGCCGTGGTGGGCGGTGACGCCCAGGGCACTGCGCCGGTGTTTCATGGGCGAGATGAAGGCCCAGCCGTCCGTCTCTACGTCGTAGCGCTCCACCGTGTTCAGCTGGTTGGTGCCGTCGTAGCCGCCCATGACGTAGATGTGGTTCCCCAGAGCGCACACACCTGTGGGGAAACACCCGCTGTGAACCGTCTGCTGCATGTGATGGAGGGTTCTCCAACACACAAACATTCATTTCATCTGGGAAGGAAAGGGCGGTGAATTAACTTCCTCCTCCTGCGTACAATGACGGTTTGTCTTGGTGTGGAGAAATTATTAACTTACTGCAGTCGAAGCATGACACAACAGAAAATCCGCTTTTGTTTCTACAAAACTACAGTGCGTATTAAATCAGAAGCATGGGTCACCAGGCTTGTGTCATACAGTCGGGAAGCACGGACCCATATTTTGTTTGCTCTCTGAAAGCCAGGTGGAGACCTAAAGAAGCAGCTGGTCCCAAACCCCCATGGAACAGTGGACTCACTGCACTGTGTGTGTGTGTGTGTGTGTGTGTGTGTGTGTGTGTGTGTGTGTGTGTGTGTGTGTGTGTGTGTGTGCAGGAAACCAACTCAGCCCACCACTGATTACCTTGGGGTTTTCCTCTACAGCTTATGTAAACCTGACCCAACAATAGGACCTTAGAAGGAAGTAATAGACTGAAGATTTACTGGACTTTGAAACGATATTCATAGGAACGCATCGTGTGCCTCGTAGAAGTAAAACTAATTTAAGTCCCTAGTAAAATGGATGTCAGTGCAGGACTAATATTGCATGTCCACAACAATGTCACCGTTTTAAAATTCCAGCGATATTCAGATTTGCTCAGTCCCTGTTTCCTCAGTCACTTCTAGTAATCCAGGACTCTCTCAGTCTCCGTCAAGGTCTCTCCTATCACGTCTGTGTCTCTCTCTGGCTTCACCCAATCTCAAACACCCTGAATCCAACAGCCTTACCCAACCTGCCAGATTCTCTCTAAATAACCAAACCCCTGCTAACCTCTCAACAACGCTGTGTTTACTAGAACCCAGTTCATTCCTGTTCTCACCCAGTTCCTTTTATCCAGACAGTCTCTCAAAGTCTCTACCAGTCGATCAGTCTCTTCCCAGTGCGGTCTCTCTCTCTCCCAGACCCGCCTAGAGTGCCGGTCTCCCTCCCAGTCCCGCCTAGAGTGCCGGTCTCCCTCCCAGACCCGCCTAGAGTGCCGGTCTCCCTCCCAGACCCGCCTAGAGTGCCGGTCTCCCTCCCAGACCCGCCTAGAGTGCCGGTCTCCCTCCCAGTCCCGCCTAGAGTGCCGGTCTCCCTCCCAGACCCGCCTAGAGTGCCGGTCTCCCTCCCAGTCCCGCCTAGAGTGCCGGTCTCCCTCCCAGTCCCGCCTAGAGTGCCGGTCTCCCTCCCAGTCCCGCCTAGAGTGCCGGTCTCCCTCCCAGTCCCGCCTAGAGTGCCGGTCTCCCTCCCAGTCCCGCCTAGAGTGCCGGTCTCCCTCCCAGTCCCGCCTAGAGTGCCGGTCTCCCTCCCAGTCCCGCCTAGAGTGCTAGTCCCTCTCTCAGTCTCGCCTAGAGTGCCGATCTCCCTCCCAGTCCCGCCTAGAGTGCCGGTCTCTCTCCCAGGCTGATGCTCCAACACTCTCGCCCGTGCCACCTCCCCTCACCTGCTCCGCTGCGGACAGTGATCATGGACGCCGTGTTCCTCCACTCATCCTTCTCAGGGTTGTAACACTCCACCGAGCTCAGCCTGTGGGTGCCGTCGAAGCCGCCCACCGCGTACAGGAGGCGGTTGATGACGGCCACGCCCACGCCGATGCGTCGGGTCAGCATAGGGGCCACGAGCTGCCACGAGTCCATATCTGGGTCATACCTGCGCACGCACACACAAACACACACACCTAAGTACACTATCTTTCCAAAATTATTCGCTCACCCATCCAAATTATCGGAATCAGGTGTTCCAATCATTTCTGTGGCCACAGGTGTATAAAATTAAGCACCATGTAGCCTTGTAGCACCGTGTAGCCTGTTTGTGAAATAATGGGTGGCACTCAGGAGCTCAGTGAATCCCAGCGTGATAGGATCCCACCTGTGCAACAAATCCAGTTGTGAAATTTCCTCACTCCTAAATACTCCACAGTAAACCGTCAGCTGTATTATAAGAAAATGGATGTGTTGGGAACAACAGCAACTCAGCCATGAAGTGGAAGACCACGTAAACTGACGGAGCAGGTCAGCGGATGCTGAAGCACATAGTGCAAAGAGGTCACCGACTTTCTGCAGAGTCAATCACTGCAGACATCCAAACTTCATGTGGCCTTAAGATTAGCTCAATAACAGTGTGCAGAGAGCTTCATGGAATGGGTTTCCATGGTCGAGCAGCTACATCAAAGCCAAACATCAAGTGCAATGCAAAGTGTCGGATGCAGTGGTGTAAACCACGCCACCACTGGACACTAGAGCAGTGGAGGCGTGTTCTCTGGAGTAACGAATCACGCTTCTCCATCTGGCAATCTGATGGACGAGTCTGGGTTTGGCGGGTGCCAGGAGAACGGTACTTGTCTGACTGCATTGTGCCAAGTGTAAAGTTTGGTGGAGGGAGATTATGGTGTGGGGTTGTTTTTCAGGAGCTGGGTTTGGCCCCTTAGTTCCAGTGGAAGGAACTCTGAATGCTTCAGCATTCCAAGACATTTTAGACAATTCCATACTCCCAACTTTGTGGGAACAGTTTGGAGCTGGCCCCTTCCTCTTTCAACATGACTGTGCACCAGTGCACAAAGCAAGGTCCATAAAGACATGGATGACAGAGTCTGGTGTGGATGAACTTGACTGGCTTGCACAGAGTCATGACCTCAACCTGATAGAACACCTTTGGGATGAATTAGAGCGGAGACTGAGAGCCAGGCCTTCTCGTCCAACATCAGTATGTAACCTCACAAATGCGCTTCTGGAAGAATGGTCAAAAATTCCCTTAAACAGACTCCTAAATCTTCCTAGAGCTGAAGCTGTTCTAGCTGCAAAGGGTGTACCAACATCATATTGAAACCCATGGATTAGGAATGGGATGTCATTTAAGCTTGTATGTGAGTCATGGAAGGTGAGCAAATACCTTTGGCAATATAGTGCATTAGTTGATACAGAGACCCCCAAGTCCAAGACCTTAGAGCCATTACTGAGCCATTTGCTGAACCCATCAGAGCTGAACCAAACATCAACGCACGGTGCGTCTTGTTTAGCCAGCATGTTCATATTTAAATATAAAACAGTGGAGCGTTCGCTTCACCAGCGCTACCTCTAGTCATTAAAACCATGGCTGAAATGACACAGACCCTTCTGACTGCCACTGAATGATGGAGTCCAACTGTGTGGTGGATTAACCAGGTACTGGATCCTCTCCTAGCGAGACACTTAGATTACTGTTACAAAAATGAGGAAATGTTAGATACCACAGAGCAACAGGATAACTTCCAGTCATGAAGTATTAGGATGTTAACTGCAATTTCTTTTTAATGAAAGGCTAGTTGTTATTCCAAGGGAGACAGTGGTGAGGTGTCTGGTAGTGACTAGCTTTAACACTCAATAACCCAATGTTACATAGCTGAAATACTTTATGATCGCAAGTACCTTTTCTGCCATTCTTTTACATTTTGCAAGCACTTCACAAGTTTGTCATTTTAAACCTCAGTAATGAGCAGAAAAGATGTATTTGGGATAAACACTGGAATTTTCTTTAACTGATGCCATACGGTGGTGATCTAAACACTTCCTCCTCTGTCAGAGACTGAGGTTACTGAAAATAGACACAGGAAATGGAATTTGAGGCTGGGATTTTTCCCCCCCATTTTTAAACACAGCACAACCTGAATAGTTACTGCTTCATAACACAGAGAACAAACCTACATGCATGAGGAAAGAGACGAGAGCAGCCCGGTCATGTTTCAGGTGACCGTCAGATCACAAGCTGCTTCTGACCCACTTTGGAGCTCACCAGGCACACACACACACACACATAATCTCCAGAAGTACCATTAGGGTGTATAAAAACAAGAAAAAAAGGTTTTAACTGACTAACAGACTGATGCATGAAAAACCGATTTGTGAGCACTGGCCAATGAAGTTTCTTTGAACTGAATTGAAATCGGAACAGAATTTAAAATGAATTTGCTAGCTTTGGCTCCATATCTAAAAGGCCCGGACAGAAGACAGTGAAGCACCACCCACCAGGCGCTTACCTCTCTACACTGTTATGGTGGATGCAGCCATGGGACCCTCCCACGGCGTAGATCATCCCGTCGATGACGCCAACGCCGATCCGGTTGCGCGGGACGCTCATGGGCGCGCACAGACGCCAGCAGTTGTTCATGGGGTTGTAGCAGTCTAGCGCGCTGGAGTCCATGTTGCCGTCGGGGGCGTTGTTGCGCCCGCCCACGGCGTAGAAGAGGCCGCTGATCACGCAGGCGGCCAGGCCGCTGCGGGGCACCTTCAGGTCGGCCAGGCGCAGCCAGTCGCCCGTGCACGGGCTGAACGCCTCCAGGTAGCAGAGGGACTGGCGGAAGTAGCCGCCGGCCGTGTAGATGAGGCGCGGCACCTTGGGCGTGCGGCACGAGGCGGCCTTGGTGGGCTTGTGCAGCGTGAGGTCCTGGAAGATCTGGGCCAGGTAGTCCTTACTCTTGGCGTCCCACTCGAAGTGCTCGAGCTGTCGCTGCAGGAAGTGCGGCGTGAGCGAGTGGCAGCGCACGGCCTGCAGGAGAGCCTGGACGTACGGGCGGCGGTTCTCGCGGTCGTACTGCACCCACGCCACGCAGGCGTGGAACACCTCCGACTCGCAGCGCACGTTCAGCTCGTCGCGGCTGATCAGGGTCACCAGCTGGCAGTGCGACAGGTTGAAGAACTCTTCCTGCGTCGCCACCTGGTGGGGTGGAGGGAGAAGGGCAGAGAAGGATGGGTGGGTGTGTGGTTGGGTGTGTGGGTGGATGGGGACGGCTGTCTGAAGATATACGACTTTTCGTTTGTATAACTTTTCATACAAAGTGTCAATTCAAAGTGTGTCAAGCAAAGTAATTTAAATAATTAAACCATGAAAATAAATCTCCACAAAAATTTTAATAATTTGAATTATCTTTAGAAAAAGGACTTCTAAGCCAAAGGAACTGGTCTAAAGGCTTCCAGATGTGAAGATGTGACAGATTGTACATGTGGGTCATGTTTCATTCGCAGACCGGCACAGGAACGTGATGGATCTACAGGCACTTTGAAGTGAATCAGATACGTGAAGTTTCAGGCTGAGAAGAGTCTCCATTTTGCCTCGATTAATGAATTACAAAACTGTTCATGGCGCTACAAACGTCCAACATGACGGTCACTAAACACATTCCCCGTTCTGTAGCACCAATCTATCCTTTTATCTAGCATTGTCATCACTGGTTCTATATTCTTTATATTACTGCTACCAAAGCCACAACTTTTAATGCGTCAGCCACCTTCCTGAACGTTGCCATGGCGAGTTGTGTTCCATGACTCGCCCTAACTTCTCACGTGCATTTACGTGGCGTGACTCACTCTTTGCAGTGTTCTGAAACACTGCACCTCCACTTCCTGCAGAGTCATGTCCAGGAGTATGTAGATTTAATTACTAAGAAAACCTTTCTGAACCTGCTTTTGATCTCCTCCACTACTCCAAAACCTCTTATAACCACACAGAAACCCTCCATAACCCTTGCAGACAGCTGGGTAAATACTCCAATAAATAGCTCTGAAAACACCTTGAACTCTTTAATATGTCCCTGTGTGGTTATTATGACCATGCTGCTGCATAAGTGTGGGCAATACAGTAAAAACAAATCAGTAATCATAATCAACGTTTTCTAACATGTCATGAAATGCCCCATGACATTTAGCTTTGCTTCGGAGTGCCAAAAAAATGAATTAGACAAAACATCACCACCACCAACGATACCCCAGATCATGTATCGTGAAGTCAATTATCACGATATTAATAGTATATCGGATCACCCGCCCCTGCAGCCGTGTCCGTCCTGTTCCAGGTGGATGGGCCTCACCTGGCTGAAGTTCATGTAGATGTATTCGCGGGCCTTCTGGTGCAGCTCCGTGCAGCCGATCTGCTCAGCAAAGTTGGCGATGCCGATGGCGTTGCTCGGGTCGAGCTGCTGAACCAGGAAGTCACAGCAGGCCTTCACCACACTGTCAATCTGGTACATCACCGCGCCATTCATCACGTGGATCACACACTTCTCACCCACAGAGATGCTCGCCGTGTACGCAAACTCAATCAGGCGCTCCATTACCTGTTCGAGAGGAAAGGGACAGAGGCAAGACAGCGGCAGAATAAATAATAATGATGAATTATTTGATTCAATATGAATGAGCACAATTTACTGGGAGCTGCAGTCTCAACCAAAGTCTTTTTTTGTCTTTGCCTGAAATCGATCATATAAAACATAAAAGCCCTCTGTAATGAAGGACAAACAATGTAAAACAATGAAGGACTGGAGCAGAAACGTGTCCTGGTTGGGGAACTCCGAGGTCCTGGATGAAGGGTATCAGCAGATATCGAGTTTCATAAGCATCATAAGAAACTGACACTACTGTTGTTTTTTTTTTTAAACAGAATTCATATTCAAGTAGCCACATGAAGGGGGAGATAGGTGGGAGAAAAACTGTGCTTTCACTGTTTTTTTGTACGTTTATCCACATTTTTAAGACTGCACAGCTGTTAATGAGAGAAGACAATGCCAATAAGAAATGGTTGAAACAGTGTGGAGGTTGGCATGGCAGACCCTGCCATAAAGAATTTATAGCATTATTTCACAGACAGGCGTGTCCACTTTGACCCGTCAGACACGGTCAACACACAGAGTTCTCCCTCATGCGCCGGACCAGGTCTAATCTTCCAGGTCCTAGCCACCACCATGGGGTGTGTAATGAACATGTGCAGTAATGAGTGTGTACAGCAGGCAAGCTTGTCCAGTGGAGCTCAACAACCAAACATCCTGGTGTTGCTCCAGTCTTCCCGTACAAGAGGATCAATCAATTTGAAGAGTTCACTTAATCTATTAAACAGGAAATGTGTGCCAAGAACGCTCACAGCCAAGATCACAGCCCAGTTACTGGGTGCAGGTTCCAGTTGGTCCTAGACGTAGTCTTTTGGTTCAGGACTGGGCCTCATCAGTACTCAGAACACTATATGTTTACATTTATATGAGCCCAGCTATGTAGGTAATAAAACAAATCAATCAATAAATAAAATCTAAAAAACCAACATGTTTAAATGCAGCAATGTCAACGGAGCTGAAATCAGGTGAAGTTAATTGTATTGTTCACAAACAAACAAAATGATGAAGTTATTCTTCATTATTTATTTCTCCACTATCACACCACTTCAAAAACAGAATATTGTCATATTGTGAATATTCTGATATACATTACAACTGCGTGATGTGTTTGTATCCGGAGTATTTGAAGAACACAGCAGCAAACCCCTGACGTTACCTGGTTAAAGATTAGCCTGCACTTTTTTGACTAACTTTTGTTAGAACATGTGAACAACATGATTCATCCCAACACCCACACAACACCCAACTGACTGAAAACTGGAGGTACACGATTCAAAATAAATAAATAAAAGCCATTTGGTAGAGTAACTGGTAGGAGTTAATAAAGAGCATAATGTAATGCCATACTTCACTATCACACTCTTTATTCCACTGAATGCATCTTTGCTAAAACGACCAACACCACCCAACGAGATCACCCTACTCACCCGCGGGTGGATGCCCTCTATGGGCACCACCTCCATGCCGCATTCCTTCAGACCGTTGGTGAACATGGCGCGGAAGACGGGCGAGGAGGACGCCAGCACCACCTTGTGGGCGACGAAATCGACGGCCTCCAGGTCGTTGTACTTGACGCGCAGCGTGACGTCGCAGAGCTGACGCTCCAGCCGCAGCTCGTTCATGATGCCGAAGGCGGCCGCCGTGTGGCTCTTCAGCGTGTAGCTGAACACGCGATGGCCGTTGCGCGTCGACGGCGTCACCTCCGCCTTGCACTCCGTCATCCCCGACGCCGCGTCCATCTTCACCGGCGGCCACGACCCGGCGCCTGCATCCTCACTCGCCAGCGCAAGCGCCGTGCACGAAACGGTTTGGAGAGGAACTAGAGGGGGGGCGGGGACAGGTCTGGGGGGGGCGGGGCAGAGCAGTTCTCTTTTCTTTTTTTTTCTTTTTTGTGGCCACGCCCCCCCCACACAGTCCTGGCCAAGTTACCTAGTGTCTGAGAAGAGCAGACAGGTGGGTTAGTAGAACTTCTGAGGTGCAGGACAAGAGAACGGCTTTTCCTCCTGCTTACTGATAGTTCAATCCTTTCTGATTGCTACCGTATGCTGCACACACTATCTGGTGCACACTGTAGTCCACAACTCGCCTCCGTTGCCAACATGAGAGCTATAATCCATTTGCGATCCCAGAGAAACACGAGAGAAGTCTTTATTAGCTCACCTGAGTGATCTGCTTACATCCTTATTCGAAACATAAAGATCCTCTTGTTACGTGTGAGCCATATTAACCACAAAGAAACCTGAACAGAGTTCTATGGCCTCAGTTGACCTGGCTTCAGAAGGAACCAGAGTTTGGGTGCTGAACACACATTTGTGTAGTGGCAATGCTAGAACCTTCTGGGACAGGAGAGACAGTAATGGCATAGGCAGTTAAACGGTGGTGAACCTGCCACAGTCTTGGACCGGGATTTCTTCCAATTCAAAGATGCTGCCTTGTGAAAACAATCAACTTTAAGGACAACAACATAAAAGAATGAGCAAAGCTAGGTTAAAGAAGACAGCTGAAGCTCATGTATAATGTTCCTCTGATAGCCTTTTTAATGGAGGTTAGAAAAACCTGGCCATTCTGTAGTAGCAAAGTTTTTGTTTTAAGTTTGAAAGGCTACAGCTTCATGTTGGGAAAGAGGAGCTAGAGGTTATATAGTCTGAGCTGACATCCTCTTCCAGGAAAAGAAACACTTTGCACAGCTGATCACGCCAGGTCTTAGAAAAGGTAGTTCTCAGAAATCTGTTTTCATCCACTGGTTACTCAAAGACCTGCGAGAAAAAGAAGCAAGACAGAGATTTACTACAGGGATCAACAGACTGAAATAGTGTACACTTTGTCCTCACAAGTACAAATTTAGATAACTGACTACAAACCTCTTATGCTCACAAAAACACAGACTTAATCTGATTTAACCTAAGCAATAACCGCAACCGGTCACACAACTTAAACTCAAATGGAAGTATCTGTTACGTTGTATATGAACAGTTTAGTCACAAAGTAAATAATCCTTAAGATAATATCAGGATCTCTCAGTAACAAGCGCGCCACGCGTCTGCAGGGCTTGTGTTGTTGTTCGCAGCTGCCAAGCAGGAGCGCTGTGAGAGTGAAACGGAGTAGAGGCTGTTATTTAAGTCGAGTGTGAGACATGCCGAGGAAGACGGGATAAACTTAAATTAGTTCCTAGTTGCACTTTGTCATCGTGACTGAGATGTTTCCCTTGTGTCACATGACATTTCTGGCATCAGGAGAAAAACACTGCCTACTCCGTGAGCGTGTCATACCTACAGGGAGATACATGTAAACGGAGAGGTTGCATACCACACAGAGGTCATTCAACACTAACAGATCCTGTCACCTACACATTTTGGACAGATTCCTACTACTTTATATTATGTAAGAGATTATGTATTAAGTTAGGTAAGAGAAACAGTGCATTTAGTCCAAGATTATTCTTAACAAAACAAATTTTATCGAGATTAGTTTGCTTCAATGACTAAACAGGTCAGAATGCACAAAACTACAGAGTCAGGAAACGAACTCAGCAGCTCACACAAACAAGGGGGCGTGCACCAGAGCTTCATCACTCTTCATCTTGACACCAGTTTCAACCGTGTTCGCTTTAATATTAACTAATGATAAGTGTTATGTCAAAGTCACAGGGCTGAAATCCCCAGGTTGAGGAACACTAGCTAACGTTACACGTCTCTCCACCCTAAACAGTAACGTGATAACAGGCTGTTTTCTAGATAAGTAAATCCAATTGTTTCCGGTCATTCATTATTTTCGCTGAGGTAAATATAGCTATGAATTTCGTACACCGGACTTCCACAAAGTCAGTAATTACCATGAAATATTCTCGATCGGTTCAGCCAAGACACTTTTAAAAGGTGAACACAATGGCGTGAGCTACACAACAGCACGCTTTCCTGGCTGTACGAGCGAGTGATGATCTCTGACTTATTTCCAACTTGCTTGAAGCGATGAGTAAATGATCCGGAAAAACAGACTGCATGAGGCTGTTAAGGAGAGATGTGCCATAAATGAAACGCAAGCAGCAGAAACTTTCGTCGTTCGCGTTACAAAAACCGTTTTTAGACACGTTGTCGTCTTTTACTCCATCGAAACTAGTCGCTACAGTCAGCACGTCGCATTTTAAAAGAGAAAGCAGCTAACTAGCGACGGATGTTTCTGGCAAAGCGCCTTCAGCAGTGACTCATCGCACACGGTGTTAACTTGACCAGCGTCCACTGGACAGGGGAAGAAAAACATTAGCGCTGTGTGTACTAAAACGAGACCTAGAAGTCACTGTGTGTACTAAAACGAGACCTAGAAGTCACTGTGTGTACTAAAACTTGACCGAGGTGTCACTGTATGTACTACGAGACCTAGAAGTCACTCACTGTGTACTAAATCTTGACCGAGATGTAACTGTGTGTACTAAAACGAGACCTAGAAGTCACTGTGTGTACTAAAACGAGACCTAGAAGTCACTGTGTACTAAAACTTGACCGATATGTCACTGTGTGTACTAAACACTGACCTAGAAGTCACTGTGTGTACTAAAACGAGACCTATAAGTCACTGTGTGTACTAAAACGAGACCTATAAGTCACTGTGTACTAAAACTTGACCGATATGTCACTGTGTGTACTAAACACTGACCTAGAAGTCACTGTGTGTACTAAAACGAGACCTAGAAGTCACTGTGTACTAAAACTTGACCGATATGTCACTGTGTGTACTAAACACTGACCTAGAAGTCACTGTGTGTACTAAAACGAGACCTATAAGTCACTGTGTGTACTAAAACGAGACCTAGAAGTCACTGTGTGTACTAAAACGAGACCTAGAAGTCACTGTGTACTTAACACTGACCTAGAAGTCACTGTGTACTAAACACTGACCTAGAAGTCACTGTGTACTAAACACTGACCTAGAAGTCACTGTGTGTACTAAAACGAGACCTAGAAGTCACTGTGTACTAAACACTGACCTAGAAGTCACTGTGTACTAAACACTGACCTAGAAGTCACTGAGTACTAAAACTTGACCTAGAAGTCCAGATAACGCTTATGCAAACAGAAGAAAGTGCTCGTTGTGCTTTAGTTCTCCTGTGTCATTTGACACAGCCACAAAGGTCCACCTTAAACGAGATAAACCAGCTGGCTACTTCACCCAGAAGAAACCTCGGCGAGTTCACTATAAATCACCTCGTCTTAGCGTCGGCTGGTCGTACCGTCGTCGAGCTCCCCACGACCACCAACTACTTCTTTTTACTGTTTTAGGCGACGCGCGCAAACTGTTGAAGCCGAGCAGCGGCTCCGTGGCGCCAGTGCCTGTCCTACAGCCGACGTGCCCGTGGAGGGGCCACCACTAGCGGGGTTACTTTTGAGTCCGTCCTGCGCTGCACGGAACCGTCCTCGCAGGAGTCCCTCAACTCCGCTCTTACCAAAGACCCGCTAAAGAAGAGATGGTGGGGAAACAAAGAGAAACCCGCACTAAACTGTAGGCTAAATCGACACGGACGGGCTGCTTAAACGATTTCGTAATTTTAAGGATATTGTACTTACTCACGAATGCTATAGGTACTGTTCGGCACCGCTGAATGTTTTTGTCCAGTGCTGACTAAACGCTGCATGAGAGCGGGGGGAGATCGGTTAGTCACCATGACTAAGCATTGTGCGAACCTCGGCGGCGTGTCAAAATAAGAGCCCCGTCGCTCACAACTAAAGGTGCGCACGTCCGTCCGCGGGGCCAGAGGACTTTTACAGAAGCGCCAGGAAAAACGCAGACGAGGAAAAGTACACTGCCACTTATGTAGCTATCTTTAGTTGGCGGCCTTCCAAGCGTCAATCATTTATTTTCCACAGCATGTTTAACTGTTCAACAGCACGTACGCGATACAATAAATGTGCAACAATGACTTCTAATTCATCATTCATGATCATTCTGTTTGTCTGATCAAAATTAATAATTAATCAATTATTCGTTTATAAAAATATTTGTGAATGAAACTATAGCAGACTATATGTATATAGTATATATATTTAATAGATATATATTTAATTATATATATATATATATATATTCGCAAATGCATGATATATATATATATATATATATATATATATATATATATATATATATATATATATATATATATATATATATATATATATCATGCATTTGCGAACAGATTTTATTACAGATTACGTAATGCATTTACGAATAGATTCGAATCAATTGGCAAATGCATTACGTCATCTGTTACAAAATCTGCTCGCAAATGCATTACGTCATCTATGAAGTAGGTAGCCAGTTCGCCTACCCCTATCTGCAGTGACCTATACAGATGCATCATTAGCACACACGGACGGCTCTGGAAATAACGTCCTTGCATGAGTCACTATAAAAACATCGGATTAAGTAGTTCAAGTATTAAACCAGCACTGTCTTTATTTTTCTGGACTCTCGTGCAGAATGCAGACGTTAGCGTTTATAGAGTACTGATCATTTCTATCGGATTGATGCGTCATTTCGGGGCCTAACGCTCTATGAACACTAGATGTCGCTATTGACCGTATCACCCATAGACGATCTACGGTATCGCCTCAAGTCTTTATTTACAGTTTTTCTCAGTCGATTTGGTTCATTTCTCAGATCAGAATTGAAATTCTCAAAACTGTTCATTCAATCTCCACATCTCCTTGTCACTTGTGCACATCATAATTGCATTTCTCAATGTGTTTCACATTTTGCAAATGCTTTTGTACATTTTGCAAATGGACATGGACAATTATCTGTTGTTTTTTACATTATCAATTGCTTATGTCATGTTTATCAAAATGTGTCGTACAGATTGTCTGTTGAATTGTCTTACCCTCCCAAACATTTAGTCTTTAGGTCATCGCCTGGGTCATTACATACAAAAGTGCTGAACATGTTCTCATAATTTCTAAGGCATCATTTAACTTTTTTGTTGTGGTTGTTACATTTTGGAAATTTTATCCTAACTTGATTACTGTAAATTATTCGCAAGTTAACATTCAGTTACAGTAATAAATGGAATTTGTGAAGGTTTAGAGATTTACCAATGGTCTCAACTATAGGTTAGAGGTGCATCTCATGAACCTTTACTGTAATTGGCAAACATTTATAGACGCTAAACACTGCAGTATCACAATGTCTCATAATGGAAAGACGAGGCCATGTACAGGGTGAACAGCCAGGAAGAGGCGTAAGTCTGTGTGGTGTAGAGGGGTAAGACTGTGTGGTGTAGAGGAGTAAGACTGTGGTGTAGAGGGGTAAGACTGTGTGGTGTAGAGGAGTAAGACTGTGTGGTGTAGAGGGGTAAGACTGTGTGGTGTAGAGGGGTAAGACTGTGTGGTGTAGAGGGGTAAGACTGTGTGGTGTAGAGGGGTAAGACTGTGGTGTAGAGGGGTAAGACTGTGGTGTAGAGGTGTAAGACTGTGGTGTAGAGGGGTAAGACTGTGTGGTGTAGAGGGGTAAGACTGTGTGGTGTAGAGGGGTAAAACTGTGTTGTAGTGGGGTGAGACTGGTGTAGAGGGGTGAGGCTGTGTGGTGTAGAGGGGTAAGACTGTGGTGTAGAGGGGTAAGACTGTGTGGTGTAGAGGGGTAAGACTGTGTGGTGTAGAGGGGTAAGACTGTGTGGTATAGAGGAGTAAGACTGTGTGGTGTAGAGGGGTAAGACTGTGGTGTAGAGGGGTAAGACTGTGTGGTGTAAGGCTGAGGGGACAAAACAGTGAAATAAGGGCAACAATTGTGGACCGTGTTTTACATGTAAGTCATGGTCTCAAAATGGCTGAAACTGATCGCTGGGTGCAGCTGAATATTGGAAGAACAATTGTCTTCAATTGTTCAAACATTTCATAGAGAAAACATGTATGTACATTCAGAAATGCACTCTCTGCTGTAATGCTACACACTAACAAATTCTGACGTAATTACATGTAAAAAGGTCATCGCCTGGGTGATTACATACAAAAGTGCTGAACATGTTCTCATAATCTCTAAGGCATCATTTAACTTTTTTGTTGTTGTTGTTACATTTTGGAAATTTTATCCTAACTTGATTACTGTAAATTATTCGCAAGTTAACATTCAGTTACAGTAATAAATGGAATTTGAGAAGGTTTAGAGATTAACCAATGGTCTCAACTATAGGTTAGAGGAGCATCTCATGAACCTTTACTGTAATTGGCAAACATTTATAGATGCTAAACACTGCAGTATCACAATGTCTCATAATGGAAAGATGAGGCCATGTACAGGGTGAACAGCCAGGAAGAGGAGTAAGTGTGGTGTAGAGGGGTAAGACTGTGGTGTAGAGGGGTAAGACTGTGGTGTAGAGGGGTAAGAGTGTGTGGTGTAGAGGGGTAAGACTGTGTGGTGTAGAGGGGTAAGACTGTGGTGTAGAGGGGTAAGACTGTGTGGTGTAGAGGTGTAAGACTGTGTGGTGTAGAGGGGTAAAACTGTGTTGTAGAGGGGTGAGACTGGTGTAGAGGGGTGAGGCTGTGTGATGTAGAGGGGTAAGACTGTGGTGTAGAGGGGTAAGACTGTGTGGTGTAGAGGGGTAAGACTGTGTGGTGTAGAGGGGTGAGGCTGTGTGGTGTAGAGGAGTAAGTGTGGTGTAGAGGGGTAAGACTGTGTGGTGTAGAGGGGTAAGACTGTGTGGTGTAGAGGAGTAAGACTGTGTGGTGTAGAGGGGTAAGACTGTGGTGTAGAGGGGTAAGACTGTGTGGTGTAAGGCTGAGGGGACAAAACAGTGAAATAAGGGCAACAATTGTGGACCGTGTTTTACATGTAAGTCATGGTCTCAAAATGGCTGAAACTGATCGCTGGGTGCAGCTGAATATTGGAAGAACAATTGTCTTCAATTGTTCAAAATTTCATAGAGAAAACATGTATGTACATTCAGAAATCCACTCTCTGCTGTAATGCTACACACTAACAAATTCTGACGTAATTACATGTAAAATGATTTATTGCATTTTTGCATTCTTATACCATATAGGATATCAAGACTAGCTCATAGGGGGGGCAGAGGTTCCATTTTCACACAACAAGAGGAGGCTGTATGTGCTCAGGTTGTTTTCAATGTGTAGAGTAAGTTTCTAATTTTGCAGTTTTTCTAGTCATCTGTCTGTCTTTTCTGTCTTTTCCAATCAAATTTGTTTTTGTCAATAAATTGCAGTGTGAACAATACAGTCAAACAATTTTGCTGTACAAATTTGATTCCAGTCCAATTTCTTGCTATCAGTCTCCCACATACAGTCATGTGTAACTTTGAGTTCTGTGTAAGTTTGTATTTTGTGTGTAACATATTGTTTCATTTGATATACCACAGAATGTGCAGCGTTCTTGAAATCAAAAGCTTAGCTAGTTTCCATCAGAATATACTTACAGTCTGCACTGACTGTGACTTATAGTTGCACTGACAACAAGTATTTTGACTGCCTTGTTCATAAGCAATGGCACACAGACTAGATATTCTGACTAGATATTTTTGAGGCAAAAATAAAAAAAATTTAATGAAGTATGTGCTTTTGCAGGTATTTCATTGAATTTTGCTGTTTGCACTAACTGTTTTGAGAAATGCACTTGTTGTGATGCCAATGTAAATCATGATGTGAGAAATGTACCAAATCGACTGAGAAAAACTGTAACCTATTGAAATGGATCAGAATCAGTGATTAACTTTACAGGTTCACTTGCTGTGTATAATTTTTTAGTTGTACTCTATACTGTTTTATCACCGCTTTTATATTCAGAAGTCTGTGTCTGACTGAACCCTTGACCACAAGTAACTGGTTTCATTAGGCCTTTTTTACATGAATGCCTCAGGAAAAGGTGTTGGCTTGAAGATGTTAGTAGCTGCTGTTTTATGCAAATACTTTGCATCACATGATTTAGTGTTATGAGCACATTTATAAATGTTTTCATATATATCATCTATAGGCCTATAAATAAACACAATTTATTGTTATATTTTGTGTAAAGCTGCAGTGTCATTGAGATTGTGAAAGGTGCTATTTAAATATAACTTATTATTATTATTTTTAAAATATTCAGACAGAACCATTGTAAACCACTGTAAAATAAACCACTGTAAATACTACATGCTATTATTAATAATACTTAATAGTAAACTAAACTAAAGATCTGCAGTCAACTTCTGAGTACAGTAGAAACGTTGAGTATGTTTGAATTAGCTTCCTGGTATGTACAGTAACATTTAAAAGGTTGTCACATGGGTCCTAAATCATTGTTCATGCATATATTTGATGCATGAAACCGCAACTCACTCGCCAACTTCATTTTAAAGTCCCCTTTGAAGCCATTGTGAAGCTGTAACCACGTCTTGCTCTTTCACAACATGGACTTGTTTATCTGTCAGCAAGTCAAACTGAAGTCTAATATTCTGTCTCCTTTATCCTCCAGGTCAACAGCGCCTGTGTCTTCATTTGCTCTGGGCAAAGGAGTGATGTTTTTATTTCTTTTTTTTGATTGATGGTAATTACAAATAGATGATTACAAATTCTCAAACTTGTAAGGCAGGCTTATTCATGTTTGGTAGAACCGTCAGCACGAGAAGAAAAAGTATAAAGCTGCTTCGTTCTTCAGGCTGAAAAAAAGCTACAAATACAGAAAACAGAGAACAGAAACCTATTAGCATTCCAGGCATTTTTGTGCTACAATGCAATGTGTGCTAAATAGGAAACTTTGGTAAACTTAAATTGCAGAAAAGGTATTTGGATTAAGATTAATCCCAGTTTTACTTGTAGAGATAATAAGAAAATTCTTACAGACTTGGTCAGATAGATAGATAGATAGATAGATAGATAGATAGATAGATAGATAGATAGATAGATAGATAGATAGATAGATAGATAGATAGATAGATAGATAGATAGATAGATAGATAGATAGATAGATAGATAGATAGATAGATAGATAGATAGATAGATAGATAGATAGAAAGAAGATAAGTGCTTCTTACAGCCTCATGCTTGTGGCTATTCAAGGGAAATACCCCTGTCTCAGTGTGTGTGTGTGTGTGTGTGTGCCTTTATGGGAAAATAGGAAAAGCTAAAGTGAAATGAGCTCTGTGTGTCAGCATGCAGCTTCTCTGACAACCCCCTCTTCCTTCTTAACCAGTTGGTTTGTTTTCAGTTTCTCCTAGAGAGCCAGAGGCCAGAGTGTTGGCAGATAGCAGTGTGGTTAAGCTGAAGTCTTCATCTCACGCCACCCGCATACAATAGTAGGATGAACGCTGTTTGTTTTTTGCCTTTTTTACAGCTTATATTGAGAATACTAAAAAGTGGTTTACCCATCGCTGTTGTGCCACTGAGATTGTGTTGATATACCAGATGCCCTCTGATGCATTAGTGCATTATTAGATGTAAATACTTTAGAAACACGCCTGTGTTTGCTTTTACACCCCTACATATACAAGACATACACACGCCCTCTTACTCACATATATTCACAGTGCATACTCCCTCTCCTTTCATAGTGCATACTCCCTCTCCTTTCATAGTGCATACTCATTCTCCTTTCATAGTGCATACTCCCTCTTTTCATAGTGCATACTCATTCTCCTTTCATAGTGCATACTCCCTCTCCTTTCACAGTGCATACTCCCTCTTCTTTCATAATGCATACTCCCTCTCCTTTCATTATGCATACTCCCTCTCCTTTCATAGTGCATACTCCCTCTCCTTTCATAGTGCATACTCCTTCTCATTTCATAGTGCATACTCCCTCTTCTTTCATAGTGCATACTCCTTCTCCTTTCATAGTGCATACTCCCTCTTTTCATAGTGCATACTCCCTCTTCTTTCATAGTGCATACTACCTCTCCTTTCATAGTGCATACTCCCTCTTCTTTCATAGTGCATACTCCCTCTCTTTTCATAGTGTATACTCCTTCTCCTTTCATAGTGTATACAGTTATATAGTGTATAGAACTGGAGTTTAGCATTTAAACATATATACTTCCCCCAACATGAAAACATCACAGCCTATCATAATGCCAAAAAAGCACAGAAGGGTATAGGCGTGATCTAAATGTAGTTTGACCCATTGTTGCAAAATGCACACGTGTGCATGATTTTATCTTCAGTGTAACAGTGGGGAGTTGTGGAATGCTGAACTGAGTTGCATTATTTCTGACTGACACTCTGTTACAGTCACACAGTCTGTGGGGTTTGCAGATGCTGGTGTATGTAGGCCAATGTCATTACCAGATGTACATGCTGGCGAGGCCACGCCTCCTCCTACATCACTTCCAGCTGTTGTACATTTTGCTGCTGTCACACAGATGTGCGAGTGCGCGCACAGATGCACGTATTACTCTCACCAGCATTTTGCAGTCAGCCAAATGTAAAAATAATACATTTTATCGTGGGAAACACAAGAGCAAAGGTTCGTTATACGAAAATTGCAGTCGTGGTTACATCAAAACTTCTTTATTCATAACATTTTTGTTATTGTCATTTCTTTGTAAAGTATTAAATTGCAAAGAGCACATAATTTAGGATCAGTTCAAGTACAAAAAACATTAATAAAATTCTGCACAAATGTGAAAACAATGCAAGTATAAATGCTTATTTGTCTTTCAAATGCACTGTAACGCAGGGAAAGCCCGAGAACCACCTGACCACAGTCCCAGTACATCCTGACTGAAATGTGATTCACATTCAAGAAATAAAGCCATTGGTTTGTCAGTGGAAACAGAGAGTGAACACAGTGCATTGTGATGTTTGCAGGCTTTCTCCAAAAAAAAAAAAAAACAAAAAAGCGGCAACTTTGCTTCTCACATTACCAGGGAAACATGTTGATGTCATTTCCTGTGGTCAATGGACATGCATTGCATTAGCCATAATACAGCGTTGCCTTCATTATTCCGATACTGAAACCATATCAGCACGGGTACTGTGTGGACCGAATGACACATCTAGACTTAGTGATGGACTAACAGAACAGACAGATTGAAATAATGGTTGTCTCACTGTATTTTGGTGAACAGTGACAGACTGGTCTGCAGCATCTATTCTTACTGAAATTTTGGACCTTTCCAAAAACAAAACAACAACAATAACAAAACAACAACAACTTTTATGCTAAATTCCAAGTGCTTACAAAACAAGGCCCCTGTCTCCTTGCAGAAATTTCAAGGGGTAATTTAATCAGGCCTTTATTCTTCATTGGCTTTGTGATTTCTGTGTCTGACTGAGGCACAGAACTAGATTCATTAACTTTAGTCTTTCACACAACACTCTATCCGTTGATAATTTCTCGACACATTTGATTGCTTCTGAAGTGATCTGAATTTCGAACCGGTGACTGCCAGTTTCTGCACTTGTGCAGAACTCATTGAATCTTTTGAAGACGGCTTCCTAGGGACTACGAACATGTCCTATAAGGGAGCAAGACAAAGGCACTGTTGCTGTGTACTGTCTTTTGGCTGCAGTGGTGGAGTTCTTGGTAGTTTTTGTGGTACTACAACCCAGCCAAACCTGATCTGGAATGTAAGCACCTCTCTCAACCCAAGATGCCACTGTACTTACTCCATGTTCACATTTGGCCAGCCCCAAAGACAGTGTTTTAGCAGTGTTTGCTAGATCGCGGAGAGAAGGCACCATGACAGGTTCTCATGCTGTCTGATTCTGCATTCTGTCTGATGCTTTCCGTGACTGTGGTCAAACAGAGCAAGTTCTTTGATCCGACTTAATAATGGCTTACTCAACTCAACGTGCTGGGGCTCCAGCTTTACCTGTGCTTGCTTGCGTGCAAGTACCACCTGTCCTCAGGTCTCAGCACATTTAGATCATCTTTACAGGCTGTGCCCACAAGCTCGAGGCCTTCCTTGGGGCATTAAGCACATTTACGCCGCACAACTGCACCTGGCGACAGGCCGAGTGCTCAAAGCTTGACGGATTTGGGTTTTGGGTAAATGATTCGTATGGGGGAGGACGTGCCGTTCCCAGACGAGATGGTGGTATCCTGGCCTTGGGGCACGGTCTGCTCGGTCTTGCTGAAGCTCCACTCCAGGAAGGGCACGCCGAGCTTCTTCACCTGCCCGTCTTTGGTGATCAGACAGCGGCGACAGAGTAGCTTGAGGATAGCCCTGCGCATGTCCCTGCTGGTCAGCGTGTATATGACGGGGTTGACCAGCGAGTTGACCATCGCCACCACCAGGAAGTAGTCGGCCTTGAACAGGATGCTGCAGCCGCCCACGGTGCACAGGAAGTCGAGCAGCAGGAGCACGAAGAGCGGCAGCCAGCAGGCGATGAAGGCGCCCAGCACGATGGTGACCGTCTTGAGCAGCGCCATGTACTTCTGCGAGCGGCGCACGGAGCCCTTGCGCTGCAGGCTGCCCAGCCGCCGCGTGTTGGACTTGACCGTGAGGAAGACGCGCAGGTACAGCACCACGATGGCCAGCAGCACGGCGCTGAACACGGACACGCAGAAGAGCACGTAGCTCTTGGCGTAGAGCGGAAGCACCGTGGAGCAGAGGGGCAGCTCGCCCAGGCAGTTCCAGCCCAAGATGGGCAGAATGCCGAGCAGCACCGACAGCGCCCAGCTGGCTCCGATCAGCGCGAACATGCGGTTGCGTTTGGCGCCGTGGTAGGGCTTCATCTTCACCATGGTGATGTGGCGTTCAATGGCGATCGCCAGGAGGCTGATCACAGAGGCGGCCAGCGTGACGAAGACCCCGGCCTCCCTCAAGAACCACAGCAGAGGGGTCAGATTAAAGGTGTTGGCCCCTGACAACAATATATTGACCATGTAGGCGAAGCCAGCCAGAAGATCCGACAAGGTCAGGTTGCCCAGTAAATAGTACATGGGCAGGTGGAACTTCTTGTTCTTCCAGATGGCCACCAGTACGATGGCATTCTCCAGCACGATGAGCAGACAGATCAGGAGGAAGGCGATGGTCTCCGGTTTGAGGCCATCTTTGTATCGGTCCTGCTTCAGTTTCCCAGTGAAGTTATAGTGGAGTCGCAGGACGGAGTTGTTTTGGTAATCCTTGTAGATGCCAGTCAGGTAGGACAGCGGAGAAGAGGGTACAGGTGTAGGAGCTGCTGTGTATGCAGTGTAAGTCTCTGCCATTGTGCTGCTGGGGACACGGACTGTTCCTCGCTGGTGGCTCTAGGCTTACTGCAGGGTTGTTAGCTTTCTGAAAGTTCTTCGACTGGGCATGGTCCAGACGCTAGCCAAGGCCGAGGAGAATGAGGAGCCAAGATGTTGCAATTAGATGTTATTCTCTCCCATAAAGTGTCCAGTGGCGAACCTGAAGGAATTCATCTCCGGGATTCCATTCCAGAATTCCCACTGACGAATTTCTGACGTGCGTCTTCCAGGTTCCAGTCAGATCAGGAATGCAGAACGCTGTCATTTCAAAACACAGAAAACATCAATATAAATAGATACAATAAACAGAAACATGAAAAATAAGATATATTCCTGATAGTTTGCTTTTTTGAGCACAGTACATTATAACGTAAGGCAAAAACTTCCTCAAGAAACATATAAATTAATTTAGCAAAGTTATATTAGTACTCTTTAAGCTAATTTTCAACGCAGTTTCTTCATGTAGACTGACCATTACTTTATTTAAGAATGACACAATTACTAACTTAAGTTAAATGTTCCCTAAATTATTCACGGCCAATAATAGTAATAGTATTTTAATTTAGCCTTCCCCATATCTGTTTTTTTTACGTTTCAAGCCTACTTCACAAAAAAAAACAGATTTTAAAACTGCTTTATATTTAGACTATGCCTTTTAGACTATATTTGAAATACTAGATGACATGAAGACAGGCAATGTTTAACATTCCATGCCTTAGACACATGGTAACATTTTACAGTCTACCGTTACACCAGCTTAAGTTCAGTGTGTTACGTTATGGTCTTGCAATGCAAAAAAGAGAGAAGTATCCATGAATTAAACTCGAGCGATTTCACGCAAACAGGCAACGCGCCTTTGGATGCGACAAAGTAGCATCTGCAGGAAACGAGCGCGTGTCAACTACATTCCAGACACACATAAAGCGCACGAAAAAATAAACACACTCGCGCGTTTTAAAACGACTGCTTGGTCAATGTCAGTAAAGTTTGAAAGAGTCACACTGCATCCTGTCGCTTTCTAATCCCGCAGTTATGGGAACGCAAGAAATACAAGAATCAAGCGAAATAATTTTTGACGCACCTCTGCTGTGACCGTAATAGTTACAACACCCAAAGTTGTTAAGTTTAAGCTGCAGACCACCGAGCTGAACTTACCACCGCTGGCGAAGACTTGGAGACTGCAGCGTGTTCAGCCAGTAGAGTTGCGTTCCTACCGGAGCCCCGCACCGTCTGAAGAGCACAGTAACAAAATCTGGGCAGGACGCAACTTGAAACAAGGAGTGGGCTGGTCTTTACCGAAAAGCGCTCTCTCTCTCTTTCTCTCTCTCTCTCTCTCTCTGCAATCTTTTTCTTGAAATTGAATATTTTTATGCAAACAAGAAGACATTTCAGTTTCACGCGATTAAACTAAACTAAAACTGTTAGTAGCAGATCTCTCTCTTGGGGGTAGACTGATCTTCCTCTCTCTCTCTGCCTCTCTCTCTCTCTCTCTCTCTCTGCCTCTTTGCCTCTCTCTCTCTCTCTCTCTGCCTCTCTCTCCCTCTCTCTCTCTCTCACACACACACACACGCACACACACACACACACACACACACACACACACACACACACACACACACACACACACACACACACACACACACACACAAAGATGTAAAGCCATTGTAACTGTTGTTGCCGTTTTGGGAGTGTGCTCTGCAGTCCGTGGTTCTAAACTATTCACATGTCTTTTAATCTCTGGAGATACTCTAAAATAAAGATGCTATTATTCAGAGGTGAGACTTTGTTTTAAAGGTGTGTATTTATCCCAGTCTTAAGTGAAAACGGTTTGATTTTTTAATGGCAGTAATTCAAGATTCCCTTCTTTTAGCTAACTTTAAGGTTGCCATTCAGTTTGTGTTTTAGCTTGTGTGCGGTAATCTTTCCTTGAGGCTCTTGTCAAGACTTGTTGTCACACTTTCTCTCGCTTGGCCGGGGTTTATATTGCCTCTGTGACATTTCCAATAATGAAATAAAACCCTTGTGAGAACCAATACCCACTCACATGCTTATGAGAGCTACCTGTTTGCACACCTGGGAGTGAGGATGTGTGTGTGTGTGGTTGTGTGTGTGTGTGTGTGTGCGTGCGTGCGTGCGTGCGTGTGTGCGCGTGTGTGTGAATGTGTGTAGCAAGACAGACAGAGCGGCTGGCAGTGTGTCACTGTCTTCTTGTCTGGGCATTGTTATTCAAATTCCACCGAGTCCACGCAGGTATCTGGATATGAGATTCTCTGGCACATTTTAGAGGGAAGGTCTTATGGCAACCACTCTGTGGTAGCAGTTTGACCAGGAGAATGTTTAGACACAGTACCATACCTCTTTACTCGCATTAAACATCTCTGCAGATGCCGTATGATGAACATTCTGAGAAATATCTAAGAAGGACGACTGTGAGCTCCGGCAAATTCAATTGGTATCCAGTGACAGAGGATCTGGTCTTGCACTTCACACTAGTGCAGAGTAAAAGCACTGTGGGGTTATTACAAACTGTTACGCACTTTGCCACTGGAGTCAAGCCAGTTTGTAAATCAAATGTTTAATATGTAAATACTGTTTCCGCATTAGCATATTATAACATCATGTTGTACCTGTGAATTTCCCCAAAAGGTCTTTCTGAGATAAGATATTTTGCTGAGCGTAATTACAGCTGGCATTTGGAGACCGCTCGGCCGATGCTTTGGTTGTAGAAGTCTCCAGAGACAAAACGAAACATCTCAGACCCTGAGTCTGATTTACTTAGCTGTCTGAGCTCGGTGACTGGCAAAGCAGTTGACCCGAGAGGGAGACCTGGAGACGATGTTGAACGTGCAGCAGATCCGGATCAGGTCCGGCTCCTCTGCTTACATTAGTGCGTCTGTTTGAGGAGATCTTCAGTAAGGTCTGTTTGAGGAGATCTTCAGTAAGGTCTGTTTGAGGAGATCTTCCGAAAGGTTTCAGCTGTTTTGGCACTTGTTCAGTGTGTTAGAGAAACACTATTTGCAAACCAGCACGCACAATTTCACGCATTGCATAATGATCTGTAACCATCTCCAGAGCTGTGTAGACTTTGCTTTTGTCTTAACCCAAAGTCAGAGAAAGTACGGTGCATTACAGAATGCTGACAAGAAAAAAAATATTTGCATTCTTCTGTAGCTGAAACCTCTATGTTTGTCAGATTGTTTATTCAGACTTAGAATTATTAAATGGATATTGTTTTTTACCGCACAAATCCAGTTTAGTCAAGGACTCCAGTATTCACATCAAGAGCAATAGAGCTAAAACATTGCATGACTTATACATGTCAAATTCTATAAATTGAGCATTTGTAAAATTAGTGTGTCTCCAAAAAAGCATATTCTGTCCTATCTTGATTCAGTCCACATTCAAGGTCCACGCTTCCTTATTTTATGCACAGAATTGTACCGTAAGATGACGGTCAAGATTAGGCCGCTTGTCAGTACACAAATATGCTGTGTGAATCACAAAACAACCTTGTAAAAAAAATTAATCTCCCATCTTCAGATGGATAAAAACTCCCTTTTACTCCTTTACTGAGATATAAATGTATGTACAGATTCATGCCAGTATACACGTTCTAGTCACTCTATTAGGTAAGCCTACTCTAGCTGTACCAAACAGACTGCTATGTTTTATAATCAGCTTTAAGGTTTAAGTGAGTACTTGATCACCGTTGTCTCCGTTACTCCAGCTGACTGCCTGTAGGGAAGACCCGTACTCTGCTGGGCTAGGATGTCCATCTTGAACTGGTCTCTCTCACCAGTTGCCTTGTTTTGGTCAAAGGGCTCGTGTTAGCTTGGGAAACAGAATCCATTACAGACTCTTTGGTTGCACAATGTGATTTGGTCTCTTATTCCATGTTTAAAAAACCTTTGTCTGGTGCAGTATGAGCAATGTCCCATCAAAGAGCGCAAAGCAGCCTGACATCAAAAGAACAGGGAGGGAAGCGTGCATGTGTGTGTGCACGCGTGTGTATGTGCGTGCGCAAGACTGTGTGTGTGTGTGTGTGTGTGTCTCTGGGGATGAGCAGTTTTGCTGATGCCGTTGCCACGTGTTGCCATGGTGTTCATTCAGCCAGCCAAAGTTCTCTCTTCCCACTGTGTCCTCGGTAGCGTTCATCTTTCTTGCAGGCAGGCCTGTGTCCCGGATTCAGGGATCGCTAGCTTGGTTTTCCCAGCAGCGTATCATGTTATTTCTCCCACGGGAGATGAAGCATGCCTTTGTGACGGTGTGTCTTGGCCAGAAATGTTTTCTCTAAGCTTACGCAGCCAACAAAACAAACAAAAACGTAACTAGATTTAATTAAACACACTCTGTAAACAATATTCATCCAGTGACCTAGTAAACTGCCAGACTTATGTTGTCAGTACACTAAAACCAGTAGAACTCGATTCACATTGTCCACCTTTTACAAACAACTCCAGAACTCCACCCAGTCCTTCTAAGGTCTGCACACTTTCCATATTAATGGTGTGCAAATCATTTTCTTCACTAAACGGCAGCATATTTAAATGTCCTGTTCTCTAATCACGCGCCTCACACAGGCAGGAGCCTGTGGGTCTTTGTGTAATTGGTGAGTGGATCTGTGGACCTTGTCAGGGTTTTGTGAGCCCGGAAAAGAGGGTGCTTACCTCCACCCACAGCTGTAAATGCAGCTTCACAATAATAAACTCAAACGGCCCTCGTGACCATGAGCTTGGAGGACCCGGTTGCTGGGATGATGACGGGGGATAATATGCGGCAGTTTGTCTGATGGCAGTTCATAAAATGTCCCCAGTAAACCCGTTTTTCTGAACCCCTATACAGCAGCAGCGCTTGTAAACAGACACATAGTGAGGACTACAGCCATGTTCATCTGACTTCACACACACACACACACACACACACACACACACACACACACACACGCACATGCACATACACAAAAATCTCCCATTGCTGATAAGTGTTTCGCCTGGGTCAAAGGAGTTGAGATAAAGACCACATTCCTCAGCGGACTGTTACCACTTCGGATTTTGTGCGTCAATCCTGCTCTCCGTCTCCACAACCCCCCCAGGTCCCCTGCCACTGGGAACAGGGGCCTCACAGCTTGTGTGTTTCATCCTGTGAACCGTTAGCCTGCCGAATGCTAGTTATCCTCGGACTACATGTCCTAAGACAATTACAATCATCACAGGTTTTTCAGAAATGGCACAGTGGATCTCTGAAGCCATGTGGGAATAATTAATGAAGGTTTAATGTAGAATGGGATGAGTTCACAAATTCCACTCAGACAGAGAAAGAAAGAGAAAAGATAGAGAGTGAAGGATTGAAAGGGAGAGATAGAGAGAGAGAGAGAGAGAGAGAGAGAGAGAGAGAGAGAGAGAGAGAGAGAGAGAGAGAGAAAATGTGAGAAAACCCTTGTGCACAAGAGTTTCTTGTGAGTGATGACTCGTGAAAATGACCCCTCTCATCAGGAAGGGAGCTCTTGATGAACCCAATTACAAAGATAACACCCTGCAGAGAGAAAGACTAAGATAGAGCTTGGGGGTGTGGCTGAAGTTAAGGGTTGACTGCCTAACACTGTTGGAACTACGATACTCTCCTGCTATCTGATATGCCTGCTGCCTTCCTCTTGATGGTTGATCTGTTTTTCTGTGTCTCTTTCACGCTCTCTGCATTTCAGACTCACTGAAAGCTTAAACTCTGTCTTAAATGTCTAGTTCCGACATTCTGGTTGCGTGTGTGTGTGTGTGTGTGTGAGTGTGTGTGCGTGTGTGTGTGTGTGTGTGCGCGCGTTGGGGGGGGCATCTTGCTGTAACAATCGCAGCTAATCTTGCCCGGGCGCTCAGGGCAGATGACAGCAGAATTCTTTAGTAATTTAGGCAGTTGTGTTATGTCCTCTAGTCTCTGATTATTCTTGATGGACATTGATGACCATGTAAACTGTCTCTACCTGTTTGTGTGTGTCTGAGAGAGTGTGTGTGCACATGAATGTACTTGTCCACATGTATGTGTGTGTGTGTGTGTGTGTGTGTGTGGTTCAGCTCAGTCAGTGTGTAGGTGGTGGTGTATAGGGTGTATAGAGGTGTGTGTGTGTGTGTGTGTGTGTATAGGGGTGTTGTTGGATCATTGTTGGTGTGTGTGTGTGTGTGTATAGGGGTGTTGTTGGATCATTGTTGGTGTGTGTGTGTGTGTATAGGGGTGTTGTTGGATCATTGTTGGTGTGTGTGTGTGTGTATAGGGGTGTTGGATCATTGTTGGTATGTGTGTGTGTGTGTATAGGGGTGTTGTTGGATCATTGTTGGTGTGTGTGTGTGTTTGTGTGTGTAGGGTTGTTGTTGGATCATTGTTGGTGTGTGTGTGTGTGTATAGGGGTGTTGTTGGATCATTGTTGGTGTGTGTGTGTGTGTATAGGGTTGTTGTTGGATCATTGTTGGTGTGTGTGTGTGTGTGTGTATAGGGGTGTTGTTGGATCATTGTTGGTGTGTGTGTGTGTGTGTATAGGGGTGTTGTTGGATCATTGTTGGTGTGTGTGTGTGTGTGTGTGTGTGTGTGTGTGTGTGTGTGTGTGTGTGTGTGTGTGTGTGGTTCAGCTCAGTCAATATGTAGGTGGTGGTGTGTAGGGGTGTTGTTGAACCATTGTTGGTGTGTGTGAGTGTGTGTGTGTGTGTGTGGTTCAGCTCAGTCAGTGTGTAGTTGGTGGTGTATAGGGTGTATAGAGGGTGTGTGTGTGTGTGTGTGTGTGTGTATAGGGGTGTTGTTGGATCATTGTTGGTGTGTGTGTGTGTGTGTATAGGGGTGTTGTTGGATCATTGTTGGTGTGTGTGTGTGTGTATAGGGGTGTTGTTGGATCATTGTTGGTGTGTGTGTGTGTGTGTATAGGGGTGTTGGATCATTGTTGGTATGTGTGTGTGTGTGTGTATAGGGGTGTTGTTGGATCATTGTTGGTGTGTGTGTGTGTGTGTGTGTATAGGGGTGTTGGATCATTGTTGGTGTGTGTGTGTGTGTGTATAGGGGTGTTGGATCATTGTTGGTGTGTGTGTGTGTGTGTGTATAGGGGTGTTGTTGGATCATTGTTGGTATGTGTGTGTGTGTGTATAGGGGTGTTGTTGGATCATTGTTGGTGTGTGTGTGTGTGTGTGTATAGGGGTGTATTTGGATCATTGTTGGTGTGTGTGTGTGTGTATGTGTGTGTGTGTGTGTGTGTGTGTGTGTTTATAGGGGTGTTGTTGGATCATTGTTGGTATGTGTGTGTGTGTGTGTATAGGGGTGTTGTTGGATCATTGTTGGTGTGTGTGTGTGTGTATAGGGGTGTTGTTGGATCATTGTTGGTATGTGTGTGTGTGTGTAGGGGTGTTGTTGGATCATTGTTGGTGTGTATGTGTGTGTGTGTGTGTGTGCGTGTGTGTGTGTGTGTGTGTGTGTGTGTGTGTGTGTGTGTGTGTGTTTATAGGGGTGTTGTTGGATCATTGTTGGTGTGTATGTGTGTGTGTGTGTATAGGGGTGTTGTTGGATCATTGTTGGTGTGTGTGTGTGTGTGTGTGTGTGTGTGTGTGTGTGTGTGTGTGTGTGTGTGTGTGTGTGTGTGTGTGTGTGTGTGTGTGTTATAGGGGTGTTGTTGGATCATTGTTGGTCCCTCTCACGGCTCCGACATTCTTACCTCCTGCAGATTAAAGGAAGCCAAATCCAGCAGCAATCAAAATGAGTGCCAGACACACTGTACAATGATATCCCTCTGAAAACCTGAAGAGAGAGAGAGAGGGAGAGAGTGAGAGAGGGAGAGGGAGAGAGAGAGTGAAGGAGAGGGAGAGAGAGATAGGGAGGGAGAGGGAGAGAGAGGGAGAGAGGGAGAGATTTATTGAGGGAATGATATGCAAACAGCTTCCAGTCTTCTCTGAATGCCTTTCAGTGAAGATCAGAGTTGATGTAATTACTATGTGAACTCATTAATATTGTTGTGAAACCTAATCACATAGAACTACTTAATGTGAATGCAATCAAACTAAATAATATTCATATTAGGGCAAAAATTCCTTGAATACTTGGCAAAATATTACGTTACATTAAACTTTAAGTTAAAATATTTGCTAGTCCTCTACCTGTACAGTCAACACACACACACTCACACACACACACACACACACACACACACACACACACACACACACACACACACACACACACACACACACACACACACACAGACAAGTAGAAGTCTTTTCTGTGCATACTACAGATCTCTTTATAGAGTTATTCACTGGCTACCCTACAGAAGCAATCCTGTTCTTTTGTGTTTAGCTTGAAGGGAGTCTGACTTCATCTGATCTCTTCTTTTTCCCAGACTCCTGGTCTTTTTATGGTTCCTTTTCCCAAACAGATTGTAATCAGGCAATTAGGAGGAAAGCACCTTCCATTTTTGTGGTATAAATTGTAAAATGTTAAACTGCCGGATTTCGTCATCCAACCTTTGAGGGATAAACCTCTATGCCTCATCAGTTCAAATGAATCATTACACTGTGTGTTGGGAAAGTGTCAAGTACTCACATGTTCAAAAGCTTCCATTGCAAATCTACGTCGGTCTGAAAACTGAACTGGAGTGAAAATTTGAGCACTCTGTCTGACACGGACCGAGCGCTTACCCCAGTGGGTGTGAATCAGACCTCCCCGACTTGATCAAGTGATAAATTGTGTAGGTCAACACGCGCTAATTTGTTCAGTCACCCATAAGCCATCAGACCATTCAATGATCTTTTGTGAACTCTAATCAGTCAGCTACGAAACGAACTGTGATCTGTGTTGTTCATGTTATACAGTGCATTGATTTTATTCATCACACACAGATTAGATCCATCACACTCGGCTGCACTTCCATGTTTGATTTTTGTTGTTGTGAAAAGAAGGTAAACTGGTTATGAGTGAACCACGTAATATGTAAATCTTGGTTCATTTGAGGTGAGTTTGCATGTGATGTTTCGTGTAGACTGAAGTGGCAGGACGGACAGGTCTGGGTTTATCTGCATGTCCAAATATAAACTGTGAAACGCTGCAATTGAAAAACAGGAAATACAACAGCAAGATTTTGCAAACCACACATACATGCACGCACCTCTACACAAGTACAGGCACTCCGATCTTTCCTTACATTTTTTCTCTCACCCACACACACTCTCACTCACTCACTCACACACACACACACACACACACACACACACACACACACACACACACACACACACACACACACACACACATACATACACTACTCTGCCGACCATGTACCGTGTACTAGGACATGAGAATATTCCGGCATTATCCATTTCATCATAGTTCTGTTCTTCATCAGATCCTTAAGAGGGGGATTCCGGCTCACGATGACATGGCTTGGCTTTTAAAAGCAGTCCCTCATGGTCCGTCAGCCGTTCACAGCTGTCTGGATCTCATTACCGCACTGCTGGTCCAGCATCCTTGCCAGAGTACCTAAACATCTTTAAAAACCTTCAGGACACCAACTCTCCTGTCCCTCTGTCTACGGAGCAACCCCGGCTCCTGAGAGCCCCGTGCCCAGACTTGAGTGGCCCCAGCTGGGCTCCGTTCCTCTCCCTCCCCCGTCACCGACCCACCGCCGGGAAGTAACCCCATCTCCTAAACGCGGTATCGTACCTTTGCCCGCGCCTGGTTGATTTATTCAAACGGCAACAATGGGAAACAGCTGTCGACCTGCAATTTGTCTGAGAATGCGAGTGTTAAAGACGCAGCGCTAGGTCTTGGCTGTGGCGACTATCCAGGCATCCTAACCACAAATCTCTGGGTTCGAGCAGCCAGCCACGTGGCCGTCCAACCGTCCAAAGCCTGTGGGGGGAAAAGTTTACAGCCATAACCTGTGAACTCTGAACAAAGAAATTCCTTTCTAAAATCTTACTGTGTGTGAGCATGAGAGAGAGAGAGAGAGAGAGAGAGAAAGATCAGCTAGTGGAATGAGAGAATGAACGAAAGGTTGAGAAAAAAAGAAGTAAAGCAGAGTGATAAGGAAACAGACTGGAAGAGTCTCGGTTCTGTGCTGGATGGAAAAACATCATTAACACGGCGCTGTGAAATTCATTTCAGGATTCTGAAGCCTCTAGCACACCTCATTTCTGATCACCTCATCCTCTTCAGAAATGTAGGACAGCGATTCTTCAACGCCATCACACCACTGAAGGAGTCAAAGGGAGATCAGGAGAGAGATGGTGAACGTCAGAGAGGGTTCAGAGAGAGAGGGCGGCTCGGTCTGTCTTCTGCTTTGTTTTGGAACAAATACGTTTTTGTTATTTTGATTAGTCTTCCTCATATTTAACGCTTGTCATTTGTCAGTCGTGTCTGCGCAGAATTGATTTAATGTCTTGACGGTAATATGCTGTTTTAATTATTGGATAAAACAGTAGCAACGCATTTTATAGATTTATAGTTCTCATTCTGGGTTCTCAAATATTAGGTTCTTATTCTGGGTTCTTCACAGAGGCTGGGCTCTTATTCTGGGTTCTTCACAGAGGCTGGGTTCTTATTTTGGGTTCTGGGACCATAGCCATTTTTATCCACTCCCTGCCTTTTCCATCGTCCCCAGTTTTGATTGGGTACACGGCCCTTGGTAATAACTGCCTCAAAGTCCTGTTTGTTCTAAGCTGCATAAACAGTTTGTGGTCAACTGCCTCAGACTGCCAGCCATTCTACTTTCACTTAGGGGTGAAAAGCTTCAGTCTGTCTGTTTAGGAGCCTAACTGTCACCTTTGACCCTAGCATAAAACCAGAACTCCCCCGCAGTGTTTTTACAGCGTAACTTCAAGCTGTGTGTGTGTGTGCTTGTATATGTGTATGTGTGTGTACGCATGTTTTGGTGTGTGTGTGTGTGTGTGTGTGTGTGTGTGTGTGTGTGTGTTTGTGTGTGTGTGCTTGTATATGTGTGTATAGGGGTGTAGTTGGATAATTGTTAGTGTGTGTGTGTGTGTGTGTGTGTGTGTGTGTGTGTGTGTGTGTGTGTGTGTGTGTGTGTGTGTGTGTGTGTGTGTGTGTGTGTGTGTGGGCCATGCAGAGCAGGGTAGGTGAAAGCACTGGTAACAGGGGAGTCTCAGCCAGGCTTCTCACTGTTTTTCCTGCGAGAACAGTAGAGAGGGTACGTGTTCAGTGTTTCTACACTTCATTTTCTCAGTCAATTTGGTTCATTTCTCACATCAGAATTAAAAATTCTCAAAACCATTCAATCTCCACATCTCCTCGTCACTTGTGCACATCATAATTGCATTTCTCATTGTGTTTCACATTTTGCAAATGGTCATGGACAATTGTCTGTTGCTTTTTGCATTATCAATTGCTTATGTCATGTTTATCTAAACATGTTGTACGGATTGTCTGTTGAATTGTTTTTCCCTCCCAAAACATTTAGTCTTTAGGTCATCGCCTAGGTCATTACATACAAAAGTGTTGAACATGTTCTCATAATCTCTAAGGCATCATTTTACATTTATTTAACCCTCCTATCGTCCTTGGGGTCAATTTGACCCCATTCAATGTTTATCATTCAAAAAATAGTAGTTGACTTTTTTTCTTTTACTTCTTATTTCATGACATTTCCTAATTTGATGGGGACAAGTGATAAAACATAAAATTTTCATGATGATTTTTTTTCAATGTGCTGAACACATATTGCACCCAACGGTGGTCCTCAGGGGTCAATTTGACCCCAAGCTGTTTTAACAATTTTGTATGAAAAATTCAAGATAAATTCATTCTAATTTAAAAGTTTGGCTTGATGGTGGTGCTAGAGGACAGGTCAACTCACAGATTTTCAAGGGGTTATATATGTATTCAACAAATAAAGTGCCTGTCCAGGGCCGGTGTCAGGACATATACAGTGGGGGGGGCGTCAGAAAATTTCGGAGTGGCGAATGTAAATGGTTGACCCGGGGGGGGCAATGTAAGTTGTTGACCGTGGGGGAGGAGGGGAGTGGAACGTAAGTTGTTGACCGAGGGGGGGGGGGGGGGGGGGGGGGTGAACGTAAGTTGTTGACCAGGGGGGGGCCGAGCGGGTGAGGGGGCGCCGTGTGTAGCGATTATTGTAAAATAAATGGGTCTTATTATTTACATTGAGGGGGCGGGACACATCACCTGGGGGTGGGGGGGGGGGAGGGCAACGTAAGTTGTTGACCGAGGGGGGGGGGGGGGGGGGGGGGGGGGGGTGAACGTAAGTTGTTGACCAGGGGGGGCCGAGGGGGCACCGTGTAGTGATTGTTGTAAAATAAATGGGTCTTATTATTTACATTGAGGGGGCGGGGCACATTGCCTGGGGGTGGGGGGGGGACGTTAATTGTTGACCGAGGGGGGGAACGTAAGTTGTTGACCGAAGGGGGGGGGTGGCGAACGTAAGTTGTTGACCAGGGGGGTGCCGGGCGGGTGAGGGGGCGCCGTGTAGCGATAAATAAAATAAGTAAAATAAATGGGTCTTTTTATTTACATTGAGGGGATGGGACACATCGCCTGAGGGGGCCACGCCCCATTTTGCCCCCCACCCCCACCCCCCCTGTGGCGCCGGCCCTTTGCCTGTCCCAAAAATGTGGTCAACAATATTCTGTAAATCATTTTCTAGAGTCAAATATCCCTGGGGTCAAATTGACCCCAAGGACGAATCGTGTAGTAGTATATTTGAGGATAATAGGACAGTTAATTATTTTGGGGTTTTTTTGTATTTTATCATAATTTGTTCACAGGTGAACATTCAGTTACAGTAATAAAGGGAATTTGTGAAGGTTTAGATCAACCAGTGGTCTCAACTATAGGTCAGAGGAGCATCTCATGAACCTTTACTGTAATTGGCAAACATTTATAGATGCTAAACACTGCAGTATCACAATGTCTCATAATGGAAAGATGAGGCCATGTACAGGGTGAACAGCCCGGAAGAGGCATAAGTCTGTGTGGTGTAGAGGGGTAAGACTGTGGTGTAGAGGGGTAAGAGTGTGTGGTGTAGAGGGGTAAGACTGTGTGGTGTAGAGGGGTAAGACTGTGTGGTGTAGAGGAGTAAGACTGTGGTGTAGAGGGGTAAGACTGTGGTGTAGAGGAGTAAGACTGTGGTGTAGAGGGGTAAGACTGTGGTGTAGAGGAGTAAGACTGTATGGTGTAGAGGAGTAAGACTGTGTGGTGTAGAGGGGTAAGACTGTGTGGTGTAGAGGAGTAAGACTGTGGTGTAGAGGGGTAAGACTGTGTGGTGTAGAGGAGTAAGACTGTGTGGTGTAGAGGGGTAAGACTGTGTGGTGTAGAGGAGTAAGACTGTGGTGTAGAGGGGTAAGACTGTGTGGTGTAGAGGAGTAAGACTGTGGTGTAGAGGGGTAAGACTGTGGTGTAGAGGGGTAAGACTGTGTGGTGTAGAGGAGTAAGACTGTGGTGTAGAGGGGTAAGAGTGTGTGGTGTAGAGGGGTAAGACTGTGTGGTGTAGAGGGGTAAGACTGTGTGGTGTAGAGGAGTAAGACTGTGGTGTAGAGGGGTAAGACTGTGGTGTAGAGGAGTAAGACTGTGGTGTAGAGGGGTAAGACTGTGGTGTAGAGGAGTAAGACTGTATGGTGTAGAGGAGTAAGACTGTGTGGTGTAGAGGGGTAAGACTGTGTGGTGTAGAGGAGTAAGACTGTGGTGTAGAGGGGTAAGACTGTGTGGTGTAGAGGAGTAAGACTGTGTGGTGTAGAGGGGTAAGACTGTGTGGTGTAGAGGAGTAAGACTGTGGTGTAGAGGGGTAAGACTGTGTGGTGTAGAGGAGTAAGACTGTGGTGTAGAGGGGTAAGACTGTGGTGTAGAGGGGTAAGACTGTGTGGTGTAGAGGAGTAAGACTGTGGTGTAGAGGGGTAAGACTGTGTGGTGTAGAGGAGTAAGACTGTGTGGTGTAGAGGGGTAAGACTGTGTGGTGTAGAGGAGTAAGACTGTGGTGTAGAGGGGTAAGACTGTGTGGTGTAGAGGAGTAAGACTGTGGTGTAGAGGGGTAAGACTGTGGTGTAGAGGGGTAAGACTGTGTGGTGTAGAGGAGTAAGACTGTGGTGTAGAGGGGTAAGACTGTGTGGTGTAGAGGAGTAAGACTGTGGTGTAGAGGGGTAAGACTGTGTGGTGTAGAGGAGTAAGACTGTGTGGTGTAGAGGGGTAAGATGGTGTGGTATAAGGCTGAGGGGACAAAACAGCGAAATAAGGGCAACAATTGTGGACCATGTTTTACATCTAAGTCATGGTCTCACAATGGCTTAAGCTGGTCGTTGGGTGCAGCCGAATATTGGAAGAACAACTATATCTTCAATCGTTCAAACATTTCATAAAGAAAACATGTATTACAGTAGGTCATAGGGGTGGCAGAGGTTCCATTTTCACACCTCAACAAGAGGAGGCTGTATGTGCTCAGGTTGTTTTGATTGTGTAGAGTAAATTTCTAATTTAGCAGTTTTTCCAGTCAGTTGTCTGTCTTTTCTGAATTTCAATCAGATTTGATCAGTCTCCCACATACAGTGATGTATAACTTTGTGTTCTGTGTAAGTTTGTATTTTGTGTGTAACGTATTGTTTCATTTGATATACCACAGAATGTGCAGCATTCTTGACATCAAAAGCTTAGCTAATTTCCATCAGAATATACTTACAGTCTGCACTGACTGTGACTTATAGTTGCACTGACAACATGACTAATTATTTTGACTTCCTTGTTCATAAGCAATGGCACACAGACTAGATATTCTGATGGCACTGACAAATTGACTGACCTAAATATTTGCTTTTGGGGCAAAACAAAGAATTTTGTGTGAAGTGTACTTTTGCAGGTATTTCATTGAGTTTTGCTGTTTGCACTAACTGTTTTGAAAAATGCACTTGTTGTGATGCTAATGTAAACCATGATGTGAGAAATGTACCAAATCGACTGAGAAAGACTGTAAAGAAGCTGCTCTATTGGTAATGTAACAGCATACAGTTGCCCAACCTAAACCTAACAGTACAAGTTGGAAAATAACTGAAACTTGGTTGCATGGACCACAAAACTCGCGATACATTCACAGTGTACTCCTACAAAGAGTTGCGTGGCTAA